>NC_052161.1:18357526-18653747 GCF_902713615.1 Scyliorhinus canicula
CAGAGAGATCTTGGCAGTGTGGAACCATGAATGAAATGGTCCTCAAGAAGAAGAATTGACAATGAAGGAGGAACACACTTTACATTCGTTAAGTTGGCGTCCTCAGGATCACTGATACAACGTTTCGATGTTCACCAGTACCTTGCCCAATCATGAGCCTCGACAATTATTATTTGCAGGCTATTTGATCAAGGAACCATTGTGGCTGGGCCTATCACTGACGTTGCTATATGTTCCCACAGGTGATTGTCCCACAGAAATCACTAATGATCCAGGCTAACAGTCGTGGCTGATTTTCCATAGCTTTACTCTGCTGAGTTAAGTTCTGGCGCCCATAACGTCAACCTGACAGATCGGCTAAGGAAGCGCAAATGAGGAATTAAACCCTGCGACCATCTAGTCTGTTAACTCGGTGCACATTGTGTTCACCATCAGGGAAGTCCTCAGTTAGTCCAGACTCTCACCAGATCATCTAACCATCATAATGTTTTTTTTAAATATAAATTTAGAGTACCCAATTCATTTTTTTTCAATTAAGGGGCAATTTAGCACGACCAATCCACCTAGCCTGCACATCTTTGGGTTGTGGGGGCGAAACCCACACAAACATGGGCAGAATGTGCAAACTCCACATGGACAGCCACTCAGGGCCGGGATCGAACCTGGGACCTCGGTGCTGTGAGGCAGCAATGCTAACCACTGCGCCACCTTGCTGCCCTTAACTAACATAATGTTGATAAATGTGTTGGTTGCATAGAGCAGCAACATGCAGGCTGCCCTGAGAATAAATGGAGATTAAGGAGGGTGGTACAACAGCAGAAGAATGTTCGCTTTCAAAAACATGCACGTGGATTTGCAGATTTTTGCATTTGATTCGCAAGGCTTTATTACTAACGCGACTCGTTGAGAAGTAAAGTTTTTTGAATACGTAAATTAAATGACTATCACCACAAGTCCTGGTTGACTGAGTGTTTATCGTCCATTCCTATTGTGTTTATATGACATCATTTGTTTTCACAGTTTATATCAACATGTTTCTGACCTTGGCATCGCTGGGCTCCTGGTAGCATATGTCATAGTACTTGTTTAAACATTTCAAACTTCGCCTGGTTTACATTCTTTTGCATATAAATGTTTCAGTGGTTTAACCGTTGGTGAGTCTTGACACATGATGCCAACGCAAACTGCTAACATTCAGAAGGGTCTATTTGTGTCCTCAATGGAACTGACAACAGCGCCCCCTAAAGGAGATGGCATCAGCCTTTATCTCGGAGACAGTCGATGGAAATCGCTTTACACAAGTGGAGTGACGGCCAAGAATTACTGTTTAAAAGCAAATTACTGCGGATGCTGGAATCTGAAACGAAAGAGAAAATGCTGGAAAATCTCAGCAGGTCTGTCATGACTCGGACTCGAAACGTTAGCTCTTTTCTCTCCCTACAGACGCTGCCAGAACCTGCTGAGATTTTCCAGCATTTTCTCTTTCGTTCCAGAATTACTGTTGCTGATTTGCCCTCACTTTTGGCAAGGCTGCATTTGTTGCCCACCTCCAGTTTTCCTGACGGATAACGGCCTTCAGAAAGTGTTGTACAACTGCTTGGACCACTTCAGAGGGCTTAAGAGATAATCAGGCTGGGTAACAGTAAATGGCGAGGGATTGGCAAATTGTCTTTTTGAAAGGGCGTCACAATAAATCCATTCAGGTCCACAGTGTCCTGTGACAATGGTTCAACGTACAACCTCAGGGTGACCAGTCCAGTACCATGGACACTCCTTCTCTGCTAGTTTAATGATGACATTAACCTATTTAAATTAAATGGGCGAGTGCACCCAGTAAACCAGCAGATAAATGATCATATATGAATTATTTTTAATTCTTACATGGCATGAGGACATTGCTGGCTAGGCCAGCATTTTAATTGCCCACCCTTGGTTGCCCTTGAGAAGGTGGTGGTGAGTTGCCACCTTGAACCACAGCATCCACATGGCGTAGACCCACCCATAGTGCTGTTAAAGAGGGAGGAAATTCTATGACATTGACCCAGCGACGGTGAAAGGATGGCAATATGTTGATAAGTCAAAATATTGAGTGGTTTGGAGAGGAATCTGCAGGTGGTGGCGTTCCCAAGCATCTACTGCTCTTGTCCTTCTGGGTGGCAGAGGTTATAGGTTTGGAAGGTTATGCCTTGATGAGTTCCTGCAATGCATCTTGTAGATGTGACACACTACTGCCACAGTGCAATGGTGGTGGAGGCAATGGATGTTGGAAGTGGTGGATGGGGTACTAATCAAGAGGGCTGCATTGTCCTGGGTGATGTCAAACTTCTTTAGTGTTGCTGGAGCTACACTTATCCAGGCATCCATCAAACTCCTGACTTGTGCCTTGTAGATGGTGGACAGGTTTTTGGGAATCAGGAGGTGAGTTAATCTTCACAGAATTCCCAGCCTCTAACCATAAAGCCATAAGACATAGGAGCAAAATTAGACCACTTGGCCCATCGGGTCTGCTCCACCATTCAATCATGGCTGATATTTTTCTCATGCCCATTCTCCTGCTTTTTCCCCATAACCCCTGATCCCCTTATTAATCAACAACCTATCTATCTCTGTCTGAAAGCCACTCACTGATTTGGCCTCCACAGCCTTCTGTGGTAAAGAGTTCCACAGATTCGCCACCCTTTGGCTGAAGAAATTTCTCCTCATCTGTTTTGAAGGATCGTCCCTTTAGTCTGAGATGGTGTCCTCTGCTTCTAGTTTTTCCTACAAGTGGAAACATCCTCTGCACGTCCACTCTATCCAGGCCTCGCAGTATTTTGTACGTTTCAATAAGATCCCCTCTCATCCTTCTAAACTCCAACGAGTACAGACCCAGAGTCCTCAACCATTCCTCATATGACAAGCTCTTCATTCCAGGGTTTATTCTTGTGAACCTCCTCTGGACCTTTTCATCCTTCCTCAGATAAATGGCCGAAAACTGCTCACAATACTCTAAATGGGGTCAGACCAGAGCCTTATACAGCCTTAGAAGTACATCCCTGCTCTTGTATTCTCGCCCTCTTGACATGAATGTTAACATTGCATTTGCCTTCCTAACTGCCGACTGAACCTGCACGTTAACCTTAAGAGAATCGTAAACAAGGGCTCCCAAGTCCCTTTGTTCTCCTGATTTCCTAAGCATTTCCCCATTTAGAAAATAGTCTATGCCTCCATGCCTCCTTCAAAAGTGCATAACCTCACACTTTTCCACATTGTATTCAATCTGCCACTTCTTTGCCCACTCTCCGAGCCTGTCCAAGTCCTTCTGCACCCCCCCCCCCCGCCCCCCCCACCCCCTCCCCCCCCTCTTCCTCAATACTACCTGTCCCTCCAGAGATCTTTGTATCATCTGCAAACTTAGCAACAGTGCCTTCAGTTCCTTCCTCCAGATCATTAATGTATATTGTGAAAAGTTGTGGTCCCAGCACAGACCCCTGAGGCCCACCACTAGTCACCGGCTGCCATCCTGAAAAAGACCCCTTTCTCCCCACTCTCTGCCCTCTGCCAGTCAGCCAATCCTCTGTCCATGCCAGGATCTTACCCTGAACACCATTGGCTCCCAATCTTATGGTTTGTTAGCCATTTAAATGGCTGGTCCAGTTCAGTTTCTGGTCAGCAATAACCCCCGAGGATAATGAGAGATTCAGCGATGGGAATGCCATTTAATGTCAAGGAGAGGGTTGGATTTTCTCTTGTTGGAGATAGTCATTGCCTCGCACTTGTACAACGTGAGTGTTACTTGTCACTTATCAGCTCAAACCTGAATGTTGTCCACTTGCTGCATTTGGACATGGACTCCTCAGTATCTGAGGAGCTGTGACTGGGGCTGAACATTGTGCAGTCATCAGTGCACATCCCATTTCTGATCTTATGAGGGAGAGAAGGTCATTGATAAAGCAGTGAAGATGGTTGAGCCGAGGACACTGACCTGAGGAACACCTGCAGTGATGTCCTGGGTCTGAGATGATCGACTCCAACAACCACTAAGATGCCAGTTCTGACAGCAACCAGTGGAGAGCATTCCCTTGATTCCCATTGACTTCAGTTTTGTGAGGGATCTTTGAAGCCATACTCCGTTAAATGTGGCCTTGATGTCAAGGGTAATCACATTCACCTCACTTCTGGAGCGCACCGCTTACGTCCATGTTTGATTTAAGGCTGTGATGAGCTCAGGAGCTGAGTGGTCCTGGCAGAAGCCAAACTGAGCATCCGTGAGCAGGTTGTTTCTGAGTAAGCACTGTTTCATAGAATTTACAGTGCAGAAGGAGGCCATTCGGCCCATCGAGTCTGCACCGGCTCTTGGAAAGAGCACCCTACCCAACGTCAACACCTCCACCCTATCCCCATAACCCAGCAACCCCACCCAACATTAAGGGCAATTTTGGACACAAAGGGCAATTTATCATGGCCAATCCACCTAACCTGCACATCTTTGGACTGTGGGAGGAAACCGGAGCACCCGGAGGAAACCCACGCAAACACGGGGAGGATGTGCAGACTCCGCACAGACAGTGACCCAAGCCGGAATCGAACCTGGGACCCTGGAGCTGTGAAGCAATTGTGCTAAGCACAATGCTACCGTACTGCCCCTGTTGATGACTCCTTCCATCACTTTGCTGATGATCGATAGTAGATTGATGGGGCAGTAATTGACCGGGTTTGACTTGTCCTGCTTTTTGTGTACGTGACATACCTAGGCAATTTTCCACATTACTGGGTGTGTGCCAGTATTACAGCTATAACTGGATGAGCTTGGCTGGGGGCGCAGCAAATCCTGGAGCGCAAGTCTTCAGGATTGCTAGAACATTGTCAGGGCCCATAGCCTTTGCAGGATGCAGTGTTTTTCGTTATTTCTTGGCATCATATGGAGCAAATCTAATTGGTGAAGAATAGTTTCTGTGATGCCGTGTACCTCCGGAGAAGGCCAAGATGGATCACTGATTCGGCACACCATGCTGAGGAGTGTAGAAAATGCTTCAGCTTTGTCTTTCCCCACTGATGTGATGGGCTCCCCCATTATATCACTGACACACAACTGCTGCGTCGTCTCATGTGGGGGTTTGGTTGCTTCTCTTCCTGATCATCGTTATTGCACCCAATACACACCATACTGTGAATTTTAAGGCTCCCTATTGCCCATCTCAGACACCCAAGCGTGTTCCAGGTTCTTTGCAGCAACGCCTGGCATTGTTCTGCTCCCCCCCCCCCCCCCCCCCCCCCCCATCTCTCTCTCTCTGTCCTGGTGGTACCAGTTGTGATTTGAAGATTTCCCTTGCAGCAAATCACAAATTGGGGCTTGGTACGCGGCCGAGGAGTTTGGGATCTTTCAATTCATCGTCAAATTGAGCTTTTTTTAAAAACTGATTCGCACAATGCTCACTTTGTAATCAAATTCTGAATTCAACTGTTTAAAATGTTTAAATCCTGCCACCAATGTAACAGATTTATTTTAAGTGGTTGTATTATGAGGAGAGGTTGAGTAGACTGGGACTGTACTCGTTGGAATTTAGAAGGATGAGGGGGGATCTTATAGAAACATTTAAAATTATGAAGGGAATAGATAGGATAGATGCGGGCAGGTTGTTTCCACTGGCGGGTGAAAGCAGAACTAGGGGACATAGCCTCAAAATAAGGGGAAGTAGATTTAGGACTGAGTTTAGGAGGAACTTCTTCACCCAAAGAGTTGTGAATCTATGGAATTCCTTGCCCAGTGAAGCAGTTGAGGCTCCTTCATTACATGTTTTTAAGATAAAGATAGATAGTTTTTTGAAGAATAAAGAGATTAAGGGTTATGGTGTTCGGGCTGGAAAGTGGAGCTGAGTCCACAAAAGATCAGCCATGATCTCATTGAATGGCGGAGCAGGCTCGAGGGGCCAGATGGCCTACTCCTGCTCCTAGTTCTTATGTTGTTATGTTCTTATTATCTGTTCATGATCTATCTTATTTAACATGCTGGTAGTGCCATATAACACGATGGAGGGTACCTCAATATGAAGATGGGACGTTATCTCCACAAGGCCTGTGCGATGTTCACTACTACTGATACTGCCATGCATCTGTGACAGGCAGAATGGTGAGGAGAAGGTCAAGTAGGTTTTATCCCCTTGTTGGTTCCCTCACTACCTGTCACAGACCCAGTCTAACAACTATGTCCTTTAAGACTCATCCAACTCGTTCACATGTGATGCTACTGAGCCACTCGTGGTGTTGGGCATTGCAGTTTGCCACCCAGAGTACATTCTGTGCATCAGCCACCCTCAGTGCTTCCTCCAAGTGGTGTTCAACCTGGTGGGGTACTGATTCATCAGCTGACGGTGGACGGTATGTGGTAATAGCAGGAGGTTACCTTACCAATGTTGGACCTGATGCCATGAGACTTCATGGGGTCCAGAGCCAATGCTGAGGACTCCCTCCCGATGGTTTCCACTGTATAGTATAATAATAATCTTTATTGTCACAAGTAGGCTTACATTAATAATACAATGAAGTTACTATGAAAAGCCCCTAGTCGTCACATATCGGCGCCTGTTCGGGTACACGCAGGGAGAATTCAGAATGTCCAAATTACCTATCAAGCACATCTTTTGGGACTTGTGGGGGAAAACCAGAGCACCCAGAGGAAACCCACGCAGACATGGGGAGAACGAGCAGACTCCGCACAGTGACCCAGTGGGGAATCGAACCTGGGACCCTGGCGCTGTGAAGTAACAGTACGAACCACTTTGCTACCATGCAGCCCCGGTACTGCCACGTCTGGTGGGATCTGGGACATTGTCTGTGAGGTATCATTCTGTGAATAGGACTATGGCATGCGGTTGCTTGTCTAGTCTGTGGGACTAGCCCCCAGATGTTAGAAAGGAGGACTTTGCAGGATTGGCACAGCTGGATTTCCCATTGTCATTTCCGGTGCCTAGGTTGATGCCAGGTGACCCATCCAATTCGATTCCTGTTTGTGGACTCTGTATCAGTTTGATACAACTCAGTGACTTATGTGGCCATTTCAGGGTAGCATTCAAAAGCCAACCACATTGAAGTCACATGTCGACCAGACCATGGAAGGACGGCAGACTTCCTTCCCTGAAGGGCATTAGTGAACCGGATGCGTTGTTATGACAATCGACAATGGTTTCATGGTCACTTTCAGATTTATTACCTGAATTTAAATTCCACCAGCTGCCATGGTGAGATTCAAACTCATGTCCCCAGAGTATTAGCCTGGCTGTCAGATTTACCAGTCTGGTAACTGTAACCCCATGTTAAGGATAAGACTGTAGGAGCATTCCCAAGGCCTGGGTATTGAGCCAGCTTTTACGTAGGGTTCCTCCCTCTTAGTTGGACTTGATCCAATCCTTAGAGCTGTCAGTTTTATATTATCCAGTAAAATTAACATTAAGCAAAATGATGACTTGTGATCAGCTCATGATTTAACCCCATCCCACCACCTGTTGTTTACCAGGATCTTCTGTCTATTATAAAGTTGTTTTTCGGACATTCCCATCCTACATATCGCAGTCAGTTCCTGTCCACCTCATTGTTCAGCCAGCGGCAGGATGCCAAAGCTGGTTTCCTCTTTACACCATGGATAGTCTGGGACAGGATATTGGGGGCACCGATAAGAACTGTTTACTGAGTTGACTGTGTAATTTGCAGACCGTACAATCCCGTTTGTCTCAAAAACATCTAGCTTAAATCCCATCATGCATTGTGGCCACTGCTTGTAGCAAGAGTTTAAATGCTTATTGCTACTGTGTCCCAAAAATACATGTTTGCTTTAAATTTAGAGTATCCAATTAATTTTTTCCAATTAAGGGGAAATTTAGTGCGGCCAATCCACCTACCCTGCACATCTTTGTGTTGTGGGGGCGAAACCCACGCAGGCACGGGGAGAATGTGCAAACTCCACACGGACAGTGACCCAGGGCCGGGATCGAACCTGGGACCTTGGCAGCAGGGCTAACCCACTGTGCCACCGTGATGCCCCCTAAAAAGACAGGTTTAATGGTTAATAATGATTACTGAGTGTACTTTCCATGGTTAATCTCAATTTTTAATAAACTAACTTATGTAGATCTATTCTAGTGTTGTCCTAGCTATTCAGGTTTAAGAGATCTCATCTCTGGAATACCTTTCAGAGATGCCAACCATTCATACACAGGTTTGTTATGCACATGCGGGAGAATGGAATAGAAGGGTCTGTTGATAGAGTGAGATGAAGTAGGATGGGCAGAAGGTCGTGTGGAGAACTATCACTGGCACAAAGTATTTAGGGTGAATGGCCCAAGTTCTATGTAATTGTAATAACGCTGGTTGGATGTTAATGGGCAGGATTGTGCAGTCAGCAGCAAGCGTAGACACTCGCCACTGACCAGTAAGTCTAACTGAGAGGCACAGTGGCCTCTCTGATGGAAATTTCAGCTCAGCTGTCCCTGCGTTGGTCCTGTAACTGATTACTGTGTTCTTTACCGGGCATTCCCAATGTGGAGCATGTGATGTTATCGGGCTGTCGAAGCAGCCAATCCCATTCGAGGATTCTCACAGAAAGCTCTGAACAGGAAACAAAAGGCACTAAAGTAAAATCACTGAAAATTGCTTTACATGCGAAGGGAGCCAATTAGCTCAGTTGGTGAGATGGTTAACGTGTGGTTGGCTATGGTAGAGGGCCTGCCTCCATACCCTGTTGCTTCACAGCTCCAGGGTCCCAGGTTCGATTCCTAGCTTGGGTCACTGTCTGGGTGGAGTTTGCACTTTCTCCCCGTGTGTGCGTGGGTTTCCTCCGGGTGCTCCGGTTTCCTCCCACAGTCCAAAGATGTGCAGGTTAGGTGGATTGGCCATGATAAATTGCCCTTCATATCCAAAGCTTAGATTGGGTTTACTGGGTTGCGGGGATGGGGTGGAGATGTGGGCTTAGGTAGGGTACTCTTTCCAGGGGCCGGTGCTGACTTGATGGGCCAAATGGCCTCCTTCTGCCCTGTAAATTCTATGAATCTATGAAGATAGCAGGTTAAATATTTTTAAAAATCCTTTGAAATAATAACATTACAAATCATTTGCCTAAAAATATTTCCGAATTCATCTTCCGTGGTTATAATTTTGTTTCAGGGTCAGTTACGTTATTCACCAAAGTTTATTGCTTACATTGCTGTTGAAAACTATAGTTCCAGCTGACTGAACAAGGAGTAACATTTTAAGGGGTTTGAAATGGAGATGTGTGGCAGGGAAGTTGAAATTCTCACTGATTTCAGTGTCAGCTCTTGGGGGGGGAGCTCACAGTGTTACTCTGTGTCTGTAGTGACAGACTGTGGCTTCAGGATTTCCATGCTAATCTGCGTATGCCTAACATCCTGAAGCTGCAGTCAGTTTCAGAAGAATCATGACGACAAACGTTGAAGGTCTGTCATCAGTGCCCAGCCCACAGTAATAAACGTCCCGTAGTCTCAAACACCATTGGAATATGGCACGAGGTTCAGCCAAAAAGCTCAAGAAAAGCAGTAGATGCTAGAAATTGGAAACAGATGGCAGAAAATGCTGGAAACAAACAGCAACACACTCTGTCGAGAATTTGCCTTCTTTCACAATAACCTACGTTGCCTCACAGCCAATGAAATACTTGGCAAGAAACTTGAAAATATCAAGTTGCCACTGTCCTGGCTGCTTTCCCATTTGAGGGGGAGACCTGACTGGTGGTGATTTAACCTGAGAATCACCACACCTCAGGTGAGGGGCAAGGTTGAGAAGGCAGGGCCTTCACGAATAACCTCAGCCGGTACAGGGATTGATCCCGCGTTGCTGGTCTCTCTCTCTCTGCATCACGTGTCCCAGGAATTATGGCCATTATTGCAATATGGGATCCAGCATGTGCTCAAGAATATTCTTCAAACAGTAAAGTTAAATGTTTTGACTGTGTTGGATAAATGTTGGCCAGGTTGCTGTGGCATTTCCAACATTTCTCCCAATAAAGCCATGGGATCTTTTACATCGATCTCAGAAGGCAGATAGGGCCCAACCTTCTCTGAACCTTCTCCATTATAATATATGCCTCTTCTTTTGTTTCGTACAGTCGAGAAATGAAGTGTGATACAGTTTGAGTGCAGTTTGAGTACAGTTTGAGGGTAGCACGGTAGCACAAGTGGATAGCACTGTGGCTTCACATGGCCGGGGTCCCAGGTTCGATTCCCCGCTGGGTCACTGTGTGTGCGGAGTCTGCACGTTTCCCCGAGCCTGCGTGGGTTTCCTACGGGTGCTCCAGTTTCCTTCCACAGTCTAAAGACGTGCATGTTAGGTGGATTGACCATTGTAAATTGCCCTTAGTGATCAAAAAGGTTCAGAGGGGTTGTTGGGTTACGGGGATAGGGTGGAAGTGAGGGCTTAAGTGGGTCGGTGCAGACTCGATGGGCCGAATAGCCTCCTTCTGCACTGTATGTTCTATGTTTCCTGACCTGTATGCAACTGTATCAGTTCTAACTCATTTGTACTGTGCTACTTTACTGTGCATGTTGAGCATTGAGTTACTGAGACATCTTGAAGTTTCTCCTTCGCATTTCACCACCATTCACGGGTATACAAATCATACATTTCTTTCTTCCAGGGTTGGTCATCTCAGTCCATTCATGACCAATCTCAAATCTTTTTTTTTCCAATTAAGGGGCAATTTAACGTGGCCAATTCACCTAGCCTGCACATCTTTGGGTCGTGGGGATGAGACCCACACAGACATGGGGAGAATGTGCAAACTCCACACGGACAGTGACCCGGGGCTTGGATCGAACCCGGGTCCTCAGTTCCGTGAGGCAGCAGTGCTAACCACTGTGCCAACATACCGCCCTCAAACCAATCTCAAATCTTATCTATCACGTGTTCATTAATATAAAAAATATTTCAGCAAAGGTGCTTACAATTATAACCAAATCAGAGGCATTTTAATGATAATTTCTGTGGATTGATATTTGCAAAATGCAAGTCCATTCGAGGTTTGTCAGTGTGAGCAATGGATAAGTGACTATGCGGCAATTCAATTACAATTACTAGAATGTTGCCTAGGTCACGGTTTTGCCACCACCATGAAAACACCTGACCCCACACCCCGTAGAAGGAAGTGATCATCTCAGGTTGTGTATAGTAATTAGCCAACACAACAGTCTTGATGGCAAGCTAGTGTTACAGGATCCCATGCTGGCATTCCAGTAATATCTGGTTACAAAGGAGTCATGAAACACGACATGGCACCCTTGCATTCATATGTGTTCCCATTTGGTGAGTAGTGCAGTATTTTACTGAAACACACAAGAAAGATCATTAGCTGTGACATGGAATTCTGCAATCACAGATATACCTTTTCAAGTAATGCGTGGTTATGTTGAAGAGTTTGATTATCATACAGCATGTCCCTTCCTGGTTTTCACACAACAATGGATAGCTCCTCAGCTGGTGCTTCTACAATTAATTTTATACTTGAGTCAATAATATTTGCGTAAGCACAAAGTGTTCAGCTTGTGAAAAGAACGCAGCTTAATCTTTTATATCCATGCCTTACCATGTTCAAACACCAGTTACACAGCAATAACCCATTATCCCTTTCTTGTGTTCTTTTGCAGGCGGTGATGTGAGGGTATAGTAAATCCTCGTCATTAAGAAATTGGGAGGCAGGGACTATCCACAAAACATTATCATTAAATAAATGTTCTAATTTTCTCCGTTAAGTAAACAGACTCGTGACTTTGCAATCAGTTAGTCAGTACGCAGAAACAGAACAGACACCTATCAAAAGCAGCAACAACTTATTCATATCTGGGCTGGATTTCACCGTTGTTTGTTCGCCTTGCTACCACTGCTAGGAAGAACGGAGAATTTGACACACTGCTCGCTAGTGGCGGGAGTCTCTACTCCCACTGCTTATCAATAGGATTTCCCATTGAAGCAACTCCACTCCACTGGGAAACCCGCGGGAAGCGGTGTGCTGCCAGTGGGACCGGAGAATCCCGCCCCGGTTTTGTGAGGGAGTTTCCCAGTGCGTTGACATACTGGACACTTTAAGGAACAAGAAAGACGTAAAGATTTGCATTGAAGTACCACCTTTTGTGGCTTCAGCCTCCATTCCAAATTAGGGTTAGGGTTAGGGGCCAACCCATGCCACCAGTCATCCATGTCAGGGCGAAAGGTGTGGCAGAGGTGAAGACGCTTCATTCGATGGAAACTTTGAGAGAGATGTTGGCGTGCGGTTCGATGATCCTCTCACAACCTTGGCCTTTCCAAGTGACGTTGATGGGTGTTATTGCAAGATATTTTACAGCCAAGTCAAGCACATTTGAGATGTAGTCACTATTACAAGGTAGGAAATGTGACACCCAGTTTGCAATTTGACAAGGATCTACCAACAGCAATGCAATATTGATGAATCTGTTTTTAGGTATAGGGTGAGGGAGATATAAGGGCAGCACGGTAGCATGGTGATTAGCATAAATGCTTCACAGCTCCAGGGTCCCAGGTTCAGTTCCCGGCTGCGTCACTGTCTGTGCGGAGTCTGCACGTCCTCCCCGTGTGTGCGTGGGTTTCCTCTGGGTGCTCCGGTTTCCTCCCACAGTCCAAAGATGTGCGGGTTAGGTGGATTGGCCATGCTAAATTGCCCGTAGTGTCCTAAAAAGTAAGGTTAAGGGGGGTGGGGTTGTTGGGTTACGGGTATATGGGTGGATACGTGGGTTTGAGTAGGGTGATCATTGCTCGGCACAACATCGAGGGCCGAAGGGCCTGTTCTGTGCTGTACTGTTCTATGTGCCAGATTCTCCTGCTCCTCTTTGAAACAATGGAATGGGATCATTCACATCCACCCCAAAAAGGTCAGATGTGGCCTGAGTTAAAAATCTCATGTGAAAGGCAGGACCTCTGACAGGGTAGCATACCCCCAGTGTAGCAACCAATCTATTTTTCTTTGCAGTTAAATTCAGCCCAACATTCTACTGTTGCACTCCCCCAGCTGTTATGCGCAGCAGTTTTACTTTTATGCAGAACTTTATCGTCACCAATTGTCTCTTCCAACTTCAAATGTGTGAGCCCTTCTGTAAATAAGAACAATAAATATTGGACTGGGTGTCTTGAATTGACCAAACAATACTTTTATTGAGTTATTGATCCAAATATTGAAATTATCCCAGCTGGTATCTTGGACCATTATTCCATTCTACCTGAGAGATGGGATGTGGGTATTAATTGCTATTAATTTATATGAGGAACTTGTGAATGTACACATATAGGTGCGATCACATGATAATTGCAAATAAGCAAGGCCATTAGGCTGATCTCAATGCATTCAATGCATCTATGATCTCCCATGATAGCATTTAACTGTTTCTTCAGTGATGTAGGGTTTCTATCTCCCCCAGTCTACAGGGAAGCTTTATTCTAGATGTTAGTCACTTTTTGGGAGGTGGATTGAGCCTTCTAGGCCTCAATTTTCACTACCAGTTAGAGAGTGCAGAGTCAGGAAAATTCCAGGCTCCACAATCCTGACCTGGGAAAAAGTGAGACAGAAGTTTGGATTTTCACTCCAGGGCCTCAGTGCATCAGAAATGTGAAATAAAAATTTTAAAAATAGTCCTCCAGCCCTGACCCCTCACATCCATAATCATCCTCGCACACTCTGTATGACACATCCATGCCAACACATACCCCCACTCAACCCCCCATGTCACCTCATACTCTCTGTGCCAACCTACGCCCATCTACCAATCCCCTTGGCCTCTCGTAATGGTTATGCCAATCTATGCCCCATCCCGCTCTTTCATGCCCCTTCATGCCAATCTATTCCCCTCAACCTGCACCCATGGCCCTTTATCACCCCCATTCCAACTCCTGCCAACCCATGTCTCCTGCAAACCATCCATGTCAGGGCGACGACATGGCGTAGGCTTCATTAAATGGAACCTTTGAGAGAGAACCTGGAGTGCAGTTTGATGACCATCTCATGACCGTGGCCTTTCCAAATGACGTAGTTGGTGTTTTTGTTCTGCAGTTCATCAATAATCCTCGACTTGATTCCCTTGTGATTAAGTTGTTCATTTCATGCTGTTGTCTTTTCTCCTGACAAGCATGTGCGATGTCTGAGCACAAGGGCGAGGGTTATTTCTTATCCTCGTTTGGCAAAAACGACATTGAATCAGTCAAGATGTTGTTTCTGCACAGTTTTATCCTTTTTTTAAAAGCTGCAATCCTTGCATCCAAGAGAAGTGAGACTCCCCATGTCTTGTTTATAGAGAAGCTGCCTGGAGCCATGGCTGGGTGATAGTTGGATGGTTAATGTAGTGGTGGGTGGTAGAACTGGATTAGTCCTCACTCGGATTGAGGATAGCCCCAAGTTGGAGCTAATTGTATATGATTTTCATTTTGCATTTTACTTTTTTTTTGCTGTTGCTTTGAGAATCCATACATGTCTCCTTTGAAGGCCTGTGCAGATCGGGTATCTGGAGAGGACTGGATTCGGTCTGATTCTTTAGAACTATTGGAGTCGGGGAAATGGTGCTGGAGCATGCCTGGGTGTGGTCAGCTTATCTCAGCTACATTTGTTAAAGTGACAGTCTATATGCTTCATCATTGCATTGTCGGAGCCCGTCTTCAATTTGGGGATAGGCTCGTTGGGGGAGTTAAACGCCCTCCTCCGGGTGGTCTTATATAATGGTTTCCTGAATGTCCTCCTTGTTGCGGTTGGGTCTTCCATGGAGAGGCAGTGTATTTGTTTCTGTTCAGGCAGCGCTTCCCTGTCCCCTAACTTCCTTCTTGCAAGGGCATACAGAGCTAGTCCATATCTAATGTTCTTGGGTTTACTCATGTGTTACTCCCTTGCGAGGGTGGGGGTCTTCTTCTCTTTCACTGGGTGAGCAACGTGCTGTTATGAGCCCTGTTTTGGTTGGTGGGTTGATGCGCTGCCCTGCACGAGGACCGGCGGGGTTGTGGGCCCTGGAGTGTTTTTGGGTAATGAGTGTGCTGGACTAGGCCAGTGCTGTGATATATATATCCAGTTTCTCTCTTATACTTGGGACGTCCCTTCTCAAAGGTAATTATTAGGGACATCCTGAGAGGCTGAGTTTTTTTATGTTCTTGAATATCTCTGCTTTATTTATTCCTCAGTGCAAAAGGGCATGGCATTGAGCCGGGGCGTGTACTGTGGTTGATATCCTGCTGTCCTCCATGATGGTTGGGTTGTTCTCTTACAGGAACAAGTAGCTTTTTCTCACCTTTAACTTTGGGGGTGGGCGTGCGCTGGAGAAATACTGACTTATGGTTGTATCTTGGTCCCCTTCTATCCTGAGAACTTTTGCTCCTAGTAACTCTCCCTTTTTTATCCCGTCTTGTTTAATGTGTTGGGAAGCTCTGACTGCACTGATGATATGCAAATGTACAGCTGCTGGTCCTTTCTGTATGAATATGTGGAATGATGATCGTTCTGTACTGTGCCTGAGGTTGGGATTATGCGACGTTGTGTGGCCTTTGTAAAACATCCTTCTAGAACTGGGGTTCTCGCATTCTTTCTTTCTAATTTCCTATTTTTGTTCTGGTGGGGTTTCAGAATCCGTGATTGGTTCCTGCAGAGGTGCAGATGAGTCTGACATCTGGAGGGAGCGGGGTCCGTTGTATCACTGGTGCCTCTGGTGTTGCGAGAGTTGAGGGAGGTGTGTTCTTGTGCATGTCCGAACATGGCGTAAAAAATGTATCCTGAACTCTTGTGGCAATTGCAAGCAATCACAGCGTGGGAAGGCGTGTGCCATTTTACCATGTTTCCATGGCCTTATCCGTCTCTCCCTTGTTCTCTGATGATTCATATCGGGGCACCAAATTGAGACTAATGATTGTACTGAAAAAATAATATTGCCATTCTCCAGGGGGCTGCAGAGACTGGTGCGGGGTGGCCAGGGAGTGGCCGGGGAGGGGGGCAGTATTTGGCAGGTCGGGTCCGCGCACAGCCGGCGCTGTGTTGTACGGCGCGACCACTGCAGGTCATCTGTGCGCATGTGGCGCAGTGGGTTAGCCCTGCAGCCTCACAGCGCCGAGGTCCCAGGTTCGATCCCGGCTCTGGGTCACTGTCCGTGTGGAGCTTGCACATTCTCCCTGTGTTTGTGTGGGTTTCGCCCCCACAACCCAAAGATGTGCAGGTTAGGTGAATTGGCTACACTAAATTGCCCCTTAATTGGAAAAAATGAATTGGGTACGCCTAAATTTTTAATAAATAAAAAAAAAATCTGTGCGCATGTGCAGGCACGGACCCGGCCATTCTTCAGCCATTTTTGGCGCTGGATTCTCCATTGCGCCGGCAGCCCAGGGTTTTTCCCGACGGCGTGGGGCTGCCCACAATGGGAAACCCCATTGGCCACCTGGGGAGATGGAGAATCCCATCCATAGAGACCAAAACTGCACACAATATTCCAGGTGTGGCCTCGCCAAGGCCCTGTATAATTGCAGCAAGACACCCCTACTCCTGTACTCGAATCCTCTCGCTGTGAAGGCCAACATACCATTTGCCCTCACAAAATTTCAAAGTTCTTCCGCTTACTTTGGCAAGTCTGTCACTCAAAGATACAAAGAAGTTGATGACTCACCCTTAACTCCCAAAGATCTCCAACAATCACAACCTCCGAGTAATTAATGTGCAGATCCAACATTCTCAATAATAAGGGGGAGGGTAAAGGTGAGATGCAATTTTGGGCAAAGCAAACCATGGAATAGTGTAAATCAACCACATGTCCTGGAGATTCGTAACAATGCCATATTTCTTTTGAAAACATTTTTCCAAGTAAGGGGCAATTTATCGTGGCCATTCTACACTGCACATCTTTGGGTTGTGGGGTTGAGACCCACGCAGACACGGGGAGAATGTGCTAACTCCACACAGACAGTGACCCGGTGCCGGGATCAAACCCGGGTCCTTGGCGCTGTGAGGCAGCAGTGCCAACGACTGCATCACCGTGCTGCCCCAACGTCATATTTCTTAACCCGCAGACTTTGCTGTCTGATTTGCGTTGTTCACTCCAGGAATGTTTGGTCCCTTACATATTGCTTACAACTCAAGCCATGAGGCGGAGATAAAATAAATTACTCCAACAGGAGCTGACAGAGCTTTTATTTTACATGTCACAGTGTTAACAGTTCATGAGGCAAAGCCTTATCTGTCACTGAGTAATTATAAAGATAAATCCATGGTTCCCAGATAATGCGCATGGCCACGCATGGCCGTTTTCGCGAATTTCCACAAAGAATCCACATAATCAGCCTTCACTGAAATTTCACTTTGGATTCAGCACAATTCCATATCTGCAATGAACGTTGACCTTGTCCCAGTTCAGCTAATCTCAAAGAACCCGTCTATGGGAAATTAACATCCATCAGCACCGCTGAGATACTATAATGACGAGAACTAATGACTAGACAAACAGTGTTAAAGTAAAAGTACATAATGTGTGAAGGCGAACATCTGTATTCAGCTTGCATTTGCCTGGGAGGGTGAGGGGATGTATGCAGTTATGTGCAGTTTTAATTTAGTCCCAATTGCCATATGCTGAATTCATCTTTCAAATTCATTCTGAACTTCAGTGGGCTGACGACTTTCGATTTCCTGTCGAGGGATTATTAGCTTTTATTTAAAAAAATCTGTCACATGATCTTTTCCCAGACCTTTATGTTTGCATTAGGACCTTTGTGGTGCAAAAGGAAATCCATTTGCCTGTTAAATTTCCTCCCCCAGCGCGGTATTGTTTTTGACCCATACTTTCCATGTGTTTAATTTTATTTCAGACGATTTCCATCCTTTTATAGATCTAGACATCGGTAGCGAATGGCATTGCACCCAATTCTCTGCTACTAAATTAGCACCTTAGTCTCCAGAAGGACAGTCAACATGAGGCAGAAGTAGGTTGTCCACCAAATTGGTGTTAACAACGAAAATCTAACATCACCACTTATATATTGAAATAAATGCTCCTGTTTTGCCATCTGATGCATTCAAAAATGGCGCAGTTTGCCGGCCGCGTCCCGCCAGAATCAGGGTGGAAGGCGGCTGTTAGATCCCACGAGAGGCCTTTTCCAGGATTCCAGATGTTGGTGATGCCCCACAATACCTAGCAAGATCTCGTGAGACGTTGCGATCTGGATGCCCCACAATGGGCGGGGCTTTGCATAATTAAGTGAGCTTGACTGCTCACTTGACTACGCCTACACCCCTTCGAAGCGCCCCCCCCCCGGGATCTATCGGTCTTGCTGAGGAAACTACAGGAAGGCATCGTTTAGCACTGATCCCCACCAGGCGGACTATCCCAGGTGATCGGAGACCCTGGCCGGGATTCACCGACCCGTTGCTGGGTTGGAGATTACCCGGGGCCCCGACGCCGGCTTTCCCATTCTCCAGCGCCATTTTTCGCATGCCGACGGGATTGCCGACATGCCGATCAGGGCCCGTTGACAGCGCCCTCCCCCATGGGCCAAGTGGCCGACGAGTTTGGCCGAGTCCTGCCAGTGTGGATTACTCACCTCCCACACGGCGGGACCTGCAAGGTGAGTGTGTGGGCTCTTTCCTCCGACCAGCAGCACAAGGTAGAAAATTAAGACCCTGCCTCTGCTTTAAGTTAGTGGTCTTACCCACATTACCTCAAGTGTCTGCAAATCAGCGCTTCTGGTCCAAGCTAACCCACCTCCCAGTGGCTCTGTCTGAGCCCTTGCATCTGACCGCTCGGTCACCTGAGGAATCACCTGAGGAAGGAGCAGTGCTCCGAAAGCTCACGTTTGAAACAAACCTGTTGGACTTTAACCTGGTGTTGTAAGACTTCTTACTGTGCTCACCCCAGTCCAATGCCGGCATCTACACATCATAGTAGGTCAAAGGCAGCAGACATATTGGAACACCACCACCCGGAAGGACCCCTCTAATCCACTCACCATCCTGATTTGGAGATATATTGCCATTCCTTCACTGTCGCTGGGTCAAAATCTTGGAACTCTCCCTTCCCCACCCCCCTAAACAGCACTGTGGATGTACCTACACCACATGGACTGCAGTGGTTCAAGAACACAACTTAGCACCACCTCCTCAAGGGCAGTTAGGGATGCGCAATACATATTGGCCCAGCCAGTGAAACGCACATCCCATTAATTAATTTTTGGGAAGTTCTGAAATACCTTTGGGTCACCAAGTCTATTAGGTTGTTTCAATGTTTATATGCAGGAGATGATGGTGGGAGATAAATTATCTTTACCAGGCCGGCTGGATCATTCAGAGGAAAACTATACTGCAAATATTCCATGCAGAAAATATTCCCGGTTAGTCCAAAGATGTGCAGGTTAGGTGGATTGGCCATGCTCAATTGCCCCTGAGTGTCCAGGGATGTGCAGGTTAGGTTATGGGGTTACAGGGGTAGGGCTGGGTGGATGGGTGAGTGGACATGGCTAGAATGCTCTTTTGAAGGGTCAGTGCAGACTCGATGGGCCAAATGGCCTCCTTCAGCACTGTAGTGATTCTATGATTATGACAGAAAATTTCTGTTTGAGACAAAAAACAATAGTAATCGTCACAATACTCTCATTGCAAATTAAAGTCATACATTGTTTTAGTGACAGGGCCCGGTGGCAAAAAAATCATGAAATGGTTCCCCCACAGAATTTTACTTCATGTACTCTTCCAGACATGTTTTTAATAATGGAATTCAAATTCTTAAACTGCTGTGGTGGGATTTGAACCGGCACTCTCTGGGTTATTACTTCAGGCCTCTGGATTGTCGGCCTCTTCGCCACTACGCTATTACACTCCATTGGTGTCAAGGTGCTGCCGTGACTCACAGACTGGGATGAGGAGAAATTCCTTTAGAATGATAGAATCACAGAATCTACAGTGCAGAAGGAGGCCATTCGGCCCATCGACCCTGCACCCGCACTTGGAAAGAGCACCCTACCTGAGCCCACACCGCCACCCTGTCCCCGTAACCCAGTAACCCCACCCAACCCTTTTGGAGGAAGCCGGAGAACCCGGAGGAAACCCACGCAGACACGGGGAGAACGTGCAGACTCCGCACAGACAGTGACCCAAGCCGAGAATCGAACCTGGGACCCTGGAGCTGTGAAGCAACTGTGCTAACCACTGTGCCACCCCCCCGTGCCGCCCTCAGCTTTCCTCAAAGTGCTGTGAACCTTTGGACTTCTCAATCCCAGACGGTGGAGGGTACTCCGCCATTGAACATATTTAAGGCTGGGGTCGACCCCAATGCTGCATTTCAGTCTGAGTGCTGCACTGTTTCGGAAACATCCGCAAACCAAGGTCCTGGTTGCACCCTCAGAAGCAAAAAAAACCCACGGCACCATTCAGAGATCATGCAGTTCGCCTCTTGAGGGCAACATTTCTCCCTCAACCAACATCACAGATTGTCTGATCATTGCTCGGTGTGGGATCCAGCTGTGTGTAAACCTGTTGCCGCCTTTCAGATCCAGGAAGAGAAATGGTGCTGCTCCTGGTTTCTGGGCCCCATACTTCCGTCCCCTTCAAACCCACCCTCTCAATTATCGCGGCACCGGCTGACGGGTAACTGCTGCACATGTACCAGTTGGATTCAGCTGCATCGGCTTCTGTCAACAGAGGCTGCCTGACTTGAGCAGCTTCAAAATATCACCCTTGGATTTGGCAAGTGGAGTTCATAGAATTTACAGTGCAGAAGGAGGCCATTCGGCCCATCAAGTCTGCACCGGCTCTTGGAAAGAGCACCCTACCCAAGGTCAACACCTCCCCCTATCCCAATAACCCAGTAACCCCACCCAACACTAAGGGCAATTTTGGACACTAAGGGCAATTTATCATGGCCAATCCACCCAACCTGCACATCTTTGGACTTTGGAGTTGAAGCCCAAGGTCAACAACGATCGCATTGAATTGCAGAGCAGGCTCGGCAGGCTGTGCGCTCTCCTCCTGTCCCTATTTCTAATGTTTCCGTGTTCTTCTGACGCACAATGCAGCAAAGGACAACACCTTCAGGAAAAAAAGTAGAACATGGTGTGAAACTGAGCGACTACATTTGGATGAAACACAACTTTCACTTAACATATTTAAAAACTAACCAGAACTTCCCCTCCTGCATCAAGTTGGAAACAAAAATGTTAAAAGTGGTGCCAATATATCAGACAACATATTGGGCGGCATTTAAACTTTTTTTTGACTCAGTGTCAACTCAGGTGGGAAAAGCGGTGCGGAGCCCATTGGCTGCTCTGCCGAATTTTCTCGCCATATCTTTTGACACTTGGTCAAAAGAAGTCCTGGAAGTGGGTCCCACGACATCACAATGGCAGGCTGGGCTCTGAATGAACCCTCCCCGACAGCAACGTCATCCTTCAAGAGATCTTTTTAAAGGCAGCTCGATCTAAAAAAATATAAGATAAATGGTTCTCCCTCCCCCCCCCCCCTCCCCCCATGGATACAAGAAGCACATGGCCCCCTCCAGGGAAACCCTCCCCTCTTTGTAAGTCCCCTCCAGGCGCTGCCCATGTATGACCCTCTCCTCCCTGGGGGCTGTACTTATCTTTGCCAGGTCTCCGCTTGTCAAAAGCAGTTGTAAACCCTGCCAAAGTGGCATCACAGCAGCAGGGGGGGAGGGGGGGGGGGGGGGGGGGGGGGGGGAGGCAGTTGTTGGAAACCCTAACATGGAGCGGGGGTTGACAATACAGCGGGGAAGCCTATTCGTGACATCAAAAAGGGGTTCCTGACCTTTCATGGTGGGAAACCTCATTATTTCATTGCCGGGGAGCTGGGGCAACCGGGAATGGGAAATCTCAAAGGCCTAAAAGCCATTTGGGGGCACCCATTGAATTCTCTATCCCCCTCTCCAAATACAGGGGCGGAAAATCCTCCCCATTGTCTTTGCTGCGGCATTTGCCTTGGAAGTTGTTAGTAGGAATGAGTGCTAAGGAGATGAACCTAGTAGTAGGAAGTTAATTAATTATTCATGTCACCAAATATTTGCTTTAAAAACAGGTTCTCGCCATTGCAAATCTATTGGGTTCTGCCCATTTCCCTGAACTTTTTGAGTAAATATTTGCATGGCCGATGCAGGCTGTTGAAGGAATAAATATTGATGAGTAACAGCGTTCCTGGCACAATGATGAAATACAAAGAGTGTAGTGTTCTGAATGAAAATTATTTTGAGCAGAAAATGTTGCATTTGCATTTTGTGCAGATCTTAAGGGCGAAATTCTCCACACCCGCGGAAAGTCGGCAAACAGTCGTAAAAATCGGGACCGTTTTACGACGGTCGCGAAGGCTTCATTTCCCGATAGATTCACTTCCTGGAAATGGGCTAGTAGCGCGGCCGCGTCAATTACGTGCGTGATGACGACGGAACGCGACGACGACACGATCACGCCCACGTGACGCCGCCCGACGCCGTAAAAAGGCGCGGGCGACCACAGAATCTGTCGGGCAGGATGTCGGAGCCGAGGAGAGCTGCTCCTCGCTTTGTAGATGCAGACGTCGAGGCGCTGCTCGATGCTGTGGAGCAGAGGAGGGGCATCATCCGCCCGCGGAGAGGGCATCGCCAACCTGCCAGCACGGTACGCCAGGCCTGGCGTGACGTGGCTGCTGCCGTCAGTGCTGTGGGGCAGACCCCTCGCTCAGCAGAGCAATGTCGGAAGAAGCTACACGACCTCACCAGGTCTGCCAGGATAAGTGCCATGAGGGTGCCCCCTAGTCACAACCATCCCCCCCCCTTAACTGCCCGGGGGGGGGGGGGGGGGGGGGGGGGGGGGAGAGGGATTGGGGCAGAGTTATTTGAGGGTGGTTCACAAAGTTGTCACAGACCCAGCGCTCTGGCCCCGAGGAGAGATGCAATCGTCTGATGACAACTTGCCCCCCCCAAACTGTGCCAGTATCTGAACGGACTGCTGATACCTACCGTTTTGTAATGATCTACCTATGTTCCCTCCCCCAACAGGCCAAGGCCGGTCATAACCACCGTGAGCGGCACAAGACTGGAGGGGGTTCGCCCAACATGCACCCCCTCAGCACCTTTGAACAGAGGGCACTGGACCTTGTTGGGGGGTCTGCCACCCGCGATATCGCGCAATGCGAGGTTGGCGGAACTGCAGCAAGTGAGACAACCCTCCCTGACAAAAACCCCCCCTCCCCCATCCTCTGTCCCTTCACAAACCCTGCCCACTGGGACACCTCCCCCATCCTCTGTCCCTTCACAAACCCTGCCCACTGGGACACCTCCCCCATCCTCTGTCCCTTCACAAACCCTGCCCACTGGGACACCTCCCCCATCCTCTGTCCCTTCACAAACCCTGCCCACTGGGACACCTCCCCCATCCTCTGTCCCTTCACACACCCTGCCCACTGGGACACCTCCCCATCCTCTGTCCCTTCACAAACCCTGCCCACTGGGACACCTCCCCCATCCTCTGTCCCTTCACACACCCTGCCCACTGGGACCGTCCAGCGGCCTGCCGAGCAAATCGAAATAACCCGTCTCATTCTCTTCCCTAGGACGTGATGCCGAACGACCAGGGCCGTCTGCCTCCAGACGGAGACAGGAATCTGCCGCCACCTCACCCGGGGCCTCACAACAGAGGGTGCCCGATCAGCGGGCAGCCCTATCCGCCCCAACCCAATCTGCGGACCAGGACGCACAGAGGGTTCGAAGACCACCACCACCACCAGAAATGGCCAGGGACAACCCTCCTGTCGCTGATCAGCCCCACACCATGGACGAGGCCCTAAGCATTGAGAGCGTCGGGCTTGCGGCACTGCTTTCTCCCACCACATCCATCATCCCAGAGACACACACCCCGGCGGGCCTATTTAGTGATGAGTCTCCTGGGGCACAGTCTGGTTGGCACATCACAGCTGAGCAGGTACAGCAGGTGGAGGTCGGAGCAACAGAGGGCCCGGACTCGCGGAGGCCAGACCAGGCCCAGGATGCAGCTGGCTCCCAGACGTTTTCTGAGTTCCTGGAGTTTATCAACCCACCCGCACAGCCGATGCCTCAGGAAACCCAGGGAAACAATGACGGGATGAGGGCTTCCTTCCAGACTCTGCAGACGCTGTTAGAGGAGTCGAACCGCGTCCAAGAGCAGGGAGTGGTGCCGCTCATGGCAGAGACCCAGTCCGACACCGCACGGGTGGCATCCGCGGTGGAGGCAATGGGTCAGGTTATGCAAGACGTTGGGGTTAATGTGCACGCGTCATCCTCGGCCCTGGACAGGGTTGCCCTCTCACAGGCAGCAATGTGCCAGAGCCAAAACGACATTGCCGGCGCCCTGCGGGCCATGGCCGAGTCTCAGCAGGTCATTGGCCAGTCGCAGCACGCCATGGCACAGTCCCAGCAGTCGATAGCACAGTCCCAGCAGTCGGTCGCGGAGACCATCAACCGCCTGACACATGTGCTGGATGGCGTCGTGCACACACAGGTTGAGATCGCACAGTCCCTGGCGGGAATGTCTAACTCCCTGGACTCCGTCTCTGCAAACCTTTGGATCCTGGTGGATACCGTTGCAGGCCTCCAGGACTGGCAGCGCCAGGTGTCGGTGGTGCGACGGGGAACCTCCCCGCTCGCACCTCTGTCCCAAAGTGAGGCCCGGGGGCCACCGGGCTCCCCGAGGGAGGAGGAGGTTTCGGGGCCCGTCCCATTAACTCCATCACGGGACGTCCCGGAATTCTCGGCCTCCCCCCGTCCCATCCCTGGTGCATCGGGTGGGCAGCAGGCAGAGCAGGGTGGCACAATGTCACCCGAGACGCCCGCAGAGCAGCCTGGCCCATCAAGGCCGGGTCGCCCCAGGAAACGCATAGCCAAGGAGAAACGAGTCGAGGGGGGCGATTCGCAGCAATCCTCCTCCACTCCTGCTGTATCATCTGGGGATTCACTTAGACG
Source organism: Scyliorhinus canicula (assembly GCF_902713615.1). NCBI lineage: Eukaryota > Metazoa > Chordata > Chondrichthyes > Carcharhiniformes > Scyliorhinidae > Scyliorhinus > Scyliorhinus canicula. The sequence continues at coordinate 18,382,438 of NC_052161.1, forward strand.
TAGTGGTAGGGCCCGTAAGGCAACTAAGATAGACACTGAGTAAGTTGGCACGAGTGAAGGGCACAGTTTAGTTGTAGGGGCTAGGGCACCTGTAAATAATTGTTAATATTAAACGCACTGTTCCACCTTACTTGTAATACCGTGTGATTGTTCCACAGGCACAGGAATCGTGATGGTGACCGAGTGTCGCTGGGGGTGACGGGTGGTGAAACCTCGGTGCCGGGTGTGCAGTCCCTGCCCCTACCCCCCTCCCACAGCTAGCCCACGCGGGCACGTGATGGAGTGTCAGTGACAAACTCAGCGGCCACCAAGGTGGATGGTTCAGCTATTGCCATGGGTCAGACTCTCTCTAACGATTCTGAGCTCACAGCTCTTCGCAGAGCGGGCTGTCATCATTTCACATGGCACTGATCACACCCGCTGACACAGCCATCAATGTTGTGCCATTCCGTCTGTACCCAGTGATAAGCGTCATGTCGAAGTGGAGCAGTGTACACTGAGGGGGGGGGGGGTTGTGGTGGTGGCAGTTGTGTGGTGACCCTCTGCATGACTAGCGATGCAGGTGGTGGTTTGGTGTTCATCGGGGACGTCACATGCGATGCGTGAACCGTGCTGCCACCAGGGCGTCGCGTGCCCGCCGTCCTTGCCGGGTCCGTCGTGCCGCCTCCTGGACATCACCAGCACCTGGGTCGTGTCTGCGTGCTGCGCCCGCCACTCCGCCAGCGTCCTCCTCCTCCTCCTCCTCCTCCTCCTCCTCCTCCTCCTCCTCCTCCTCTGTGCTGGCACCACTGCCACTAGCTTCTCCCTCCGCCTCCTGCAACAGGTCATCTCCCCTCTGCATCGCGATGTTGTGCAGCGCACAGCAGACCACTACAATGCGAGCGACCCTGTCGGCCTGGTACTGCAGGGCCCCTCCGGAGCGGTCCAGGCACCTGAATCTCATCTTCAGGAGGCCAAGGCAGCGCTCCACCACACCCCTGGTTGCTGCATGGGCCTCGTTGTATCGTGTTTCCGCATTGGTCTGAGGCCTCCGTATAGGCGTCATCAGCCAAGACCTCAGCGGATAACCCCTGTCACCTAGCAACCAGCCCCTCAGCCGGGGGGGACGTCCCTCAAACATCGCAGGGATGAACGACTGCGCTAGTATGTAGGAGTCATGCACACTCCCTGGGAACCTTGCACAGACGTTCATGAACCTCATGTGGGGGTCGCATACCACCTGGACATTAATGGAGTATGTCCCCCTCCTGTTTGTGAACACTTCCTTGTCCACAGCAGGCGGGCGCATGGGGACGTGAACACAGTCGATTGACCCCTGAACCCTCGGTATCCCGGCCACACTGGCAAATCCACGGGCTCGTGAGTCTTGACTTGCTTGGTCCTCGGGAAAGGTGATGTAGCGATCGGCGATGGCATAGAGGGCGTCGGTCACATCCCGGATGCACCTGTGCACCGATGACTGGGAGATCCCGGAGACGTCCCCGCTTGGAGACTGGAAGGAGCCGGTAGCATAGAAGTTCAGAGCGACCGTCACCTTGATGGCTACCGGGATCGCGTGTCCTCCCCCCGTTCCACGTGGGGCGAGGTGCGACAGGAGTTGGCAGATATGTATCACCGTCTGCCTACTCAGCCGGAGTCTTCTCCTGCAGGTGATGTCCGGCATTGTTAGGAAAGAGACCCGGACACGGTACACCCTCGGCTTTGGTCGTCGCCTCTGACGCCGTGGCTGCACCCTCACTCTCTCCTCTTCCTCTTCCTCCTCCTCCTCCTCCTCCTCCCCCCCCCCCCCCATGCTGCTCGACGACTGGCAACTCCTCGGCCCTTCCCTCTGCTGCTGCAGCTGGCCCTGCAGCCACTGCGGGTTGTGGGTGTGGATGCTGCTGCATCTCCAAATCCAGTAGAGCGGCCCCAACCACTGCGCAGAACATAGCCGTTCTGTTCCCATGCATCGTGCTAACCTACAGAAGGGTGGTGGGAGGCAGAGAAACGGGACATGTTAGACGGACGTTAGTCGACACCTCGGCAGCCGCCAGCCATGGGATACCAGTGTGTCCCGGTGGCCTGGTCGCGCTGCTGACACGCGGTCAGCCTAACCCCTGGTCACTTTCTGCATCCAACGGCCAGTAAACTATGGCCTCCTCACGGGTGCGTCAGTGGCCTGTGGCCGGAAGCCACAGGGGAACCAGCGGCCGTGTCCTCGTCACCTGCACACCATGGCATGCTGGCAGACATTTTGTTACGGGGTTGGACGGCTCACTCTCTACCTAACCCCCCCCCCTCCGTCGCCCCCCACTGCCTCCCCCGTCTCCCCCACTGCCTCCCCCGTCTCCCCCACTGCCCCCTCCGTCCCCCCCACTGCCCCCTCCGTCTCCCCCACTGCCCCCTCCGTCGCCCCCACTGCCCCCTCCGTCCCCCCCACCGCCCCCGTTCTGGACCCCCTCCCGTTCCCAGGGATGCCTTCCCCGTTGTGGCCAAACTCGAGCGGTGCGCTGAGCGGTGCGCTGAGCGGTGCGCAGAGTGGTGCCCTGACCTCCTCCAAGCGGTCGTCAGCCAGGCCGACTGGTTGACGAATTTAAAAAGCAGGTGTGTTTCACGACGTCCAAACAGGGCGCCATGACGTCGGGACTTCGGCCCATCCGGGCCGGTGAATAGCGGGGGGGCTCTCAGTGGCGATTCTGGTCGTGTCAGGGGCGGGAAGGAGGCGTTTGTCGGGAAACGCGACTCCGACAATTTGCGGGGTTCGGAGAATAGCGGGAGGGCGTCGGAACAGCGTCGCCGTAAAAATTTCCGACGCCCGCTATTCTCCAAACCGTCGTGAGTCCGGAGAATCGCGCCCTATGTCCTCCTAACTGCCATGCATTTCTCCAATATTAGAGTAATAGGGTCATACAGTACAGAAACAGGCCCTTCGGCCCACCATGTCTATGCTGACCATCGAACGCCAAACTATACTAATCCCATTTACCAGCACCTGGTCCATAGCCTACTCTGCCTTGGTGATTTAAGTGCTTGTTCAGATGCTTCTTCAATGTTGCCCGAGTACCTCCCTCCATCACCCTCTCAGGCAGCGCGTTCCATATTTCCACCTCCCTCTGGGTGAAAACATGTTTGCCCAAGTCCCCCTCGAAACCACTTACTCCTCACCTTAAACCTACACCTCTGCCATGGGGAAAAGATTTTTACGATCTACCCTATCTACGTCTCTCAGAGTTTTGTATACCTCTATTAGAACCCGCCTCGGCCTCCTTTGCTCCAGGCAAATCAAGAGGGGCATTTTCAGAATGGCAACTTTTAACTAGTGGAGTGCCACAGGGACCTGTGCTGGGGCCACAATTATTTACAAATATATATTAATAACTTGGGCGAGGGAAGTGAATGCACTACTGTCAATTTTGTGGATGCCACAAAAATAGGTGGGAAGGCAAATGGTGAGGATGACAAAAGGAATCCATAGAGGGATACAGGCAGGTTAAGTGGGTGGCAAAAAAATTGGTTGATGGAATGAAATGTAGGAAAATGTGAAGTTACGCACTTTGGTAGGAAGAATAAAGAAGCTGAATATTATTTAAATGCCGAAAGACTGCAGAAAACTGCAACACAGATGTCTGGAGGTCATAAATCGCAAACAGCTAGCGTGGAAGTTCAGCAGGTAATTGGGAAGGTAAATAGAATGTTGGCTTTTATTTCAAAGAGAATGGGGTATAAAAATAGGGATGTCCTGCTAAAACTGGACAAGGCACTAGTTAGATCACACCTGGAATACGGTGAGCAGTTTTGGTCTCCTTTAGGTCTCCTTATCTAAGAAAAGGTAGACTGGCATTGAAGGCAGTCCAGAGAAGTTTCACTCGCTTAATCCCACGAATGGAGAGATTTTCTTATGAGGAGAGATTGAATAGGTTGGGCCTGTACTCATTGGAGTTTTGAAGAAAGAGAGGTGACCTTATTGTGACATATCTCAGGGGTAGATGCTGAGAGAATGTTTCACCTTGTGTGAGAGTCGAGGACCAGAGTTAAGACAGAGATGAGGAGGGGTTCCTTCTCTGAAAGGGTAGTGAATCAGTGGAATTCTTTACCACAGAGAGCTGTAGAGGCTGGGTCACAAAGTATGTTCAAGGCTGAGACAGACAGATTTTTAATCAGTATGGGGAGCAAGGCCTATGGGGATAAGGCAGGAAAGTGGAGTTGAGGATTATATCAGATTAGCCATGATCTCATTGAATGGCGGAGCAGGCTTGATGGGCTGAGTGGCCTACTTCTGCTCCTACATCTTCCCACTTTTCCCAGAATCTGTTCAATCTGGCCCCCAACTACCCTCCTTCTGAGTGGCCAGTTCATGATGTCAACAACAAATTCCTGGGCTGTTACTTTGCATCCGCCGTTTTCTTCATTAAATATAAGAATGCCATACAGGTATTGTAAATAGCCAACCAGAGTGTCGTGTTTCATTGTAGGACGGATATGATTTCACTAGCGAGAGTGCAGAGGAGATTCATCAGGATGTTTCCTGGGCTGGAGCATTTCAGCTCTGAAGAGAGGCTGGTTAGGCTGTGGTTGTTTTCCTTGGGGCAGAGAAGGCCGAGGGGGGTGGGGGCTGATTGAGGTGTAGGGACATAAATAGGGGTGATAGGAAGAACATTTTCCCCTCACTAAAGGGGATTTAGATTTAGAGAGGATTTGAGGAAAAGCTTTTTTCACCCAGAGGGTGGTTGGAATTTGGAACTCGTTGCCTGAAAGGGTGGTGGAAGCAGGAACCCTCACAACATTTAAGAAACATTTAAGATGAACACTTGAAACGTTCCAGCATACAAGCATGCCTACGGTCCAAGTGCTGAAAAACAGGATTAGAATAGTTAGGTGCTTGATGACCGGCGCAGAGGCGATGGGCTGAATAGCCTCCTCTTGTGCAACATAATTCCAGAGAATATAATGGACAACATAGTTTAGTATGCAGTTAGGATACTGAGGGGTTCCTACAGAAATTGGAGACTGAAGTGAACAAAGTGAGGTAAAGTAATAAAATATTTAAACAGTGGACATAATAATACAGGGAATGAGTCTAAATAAATAATATATATATATAAATAATATAACAGAGTTTGAATGTACTACAGCAATGTGTGTGATATTCTGTGTGAGCCAAATTAAATAACAGATATTAAGGTAAAATAATAATGTCATTTAGAGTCACAATACAATCATGAGACTAATTTTAACCTTCCCTCCCTCCCCTTCAGAGTTCCATCAGCTACCAGGTAGTTAAAATTGCCCTTGGGGCCTGTCTGCTGCTGGCATCACTGAGGGTGGTGGCTTATGCGCCCCTGCCAAGCCAACAATGTGGGAAGAGCAGGGCCATCAGAAGCTCACTGGGCTAAATCACTGGCTTTGAAAGCAGACCAAGCAGGCCAGCAGCACGGTTCAATTCCCGTATCAGCCTCCCCGGACAGGCGCTGGAATGTGGCGACTGGGGGCTTTTCACAGTAACTTCATTGAAGCCTACTCGTGACAATAAACGATTTTCATTTCATTTCATTTCATCAGAAGCTGAAAGAAGGTAACTGCCACCCATCCGATTACCCCAGTCCCCCAGCCAGTAGGCAAGTGGCAAACTCCGTGTAACCCATGCAAACTTCCGCGCTACATTTGTACATGATTGGCTAAAAATGCATATTCCGACAATGGCAACAGATCGAACCATGCAGGTACAAAATGTACCAAACGGCACATAATGAGTGGAAATTAAAACTGTTGATCAATAATTTCAATTATGGGATCATTCCATTGTGGATTTAGTTGATAAGGGATAATTCAAACAGTCCTATTAGCTGGCATCTGGTGCCTGTGAATAAGGTTCACAGAATGCTGCAAAGATGTTGCATGTTATTGTTCGAATCCTAAAATAAAAGCATGGGTCAAACAGTAATGTAGGTTAATGTTATCTGAAGAACAGAGTTTAATTCAGAGCTAAATATAGGTTCGAACTCGAGGGATCATCAACACTCACCTTCATTCGAGTGATTTAGGTTCATCAGATGGAGTTTGCTTTAATGCAGTCAGAGTAATGACAACAAACCAGCTACATTTGTGAGATGGGGAACTTTTTAACATTTAACACTCTCATTCCACTTTTGCCTCTGGAATAAATCTTTAAACTGTATTTCCACAGAATGTGATTTGGAATGAATTTCATCTGGATTTGCCAGAAGGAGTTTTATGGCACTCAATTCAAATTCACTAATACGATGACCGGCTTGTAGGAAAACGATGTATCCGGTTTCACGCGGTGTCGGTGCTAGCCCCTCACCGCTATTGGAATCGTGCGTGGTTAACGCCGATTGTCCTGTCGTGAAAATCCCACGGATTCTCCGTTCGAGCCGATAGTTAGCCTCAGAAATGATGGATCCAGCCCCATATGTTGTGCAGCTGTGAACGTCCGTTAAGCAGACCACTAAATTGGAGCCTTCTCGGTTTTCAGAGATCAATTTTTTTTAAATTCATTTTACGGGGTGTGGGTGTCACTGGCTAAATCAGGATTTCTTGCCTTTCCTTGACTGCCATCTAAAACTGCTGCAGTCCATGAAGCGTAGGTACACCCACAACACTCAACACTGTTAGAGAGTGAGTTCCATGATTTTTCACCCAGCGACAGCACAGAAACAATCATTTACCCTGACTTGGGCATTCTGGGCCTTTATTCTCCAGGGGAGCCTCCCCATCCCCAGTACTTCATCTCATCCCATCAACATAGGCCCTTGAAGACATCCAAAACTCAGCTGGCCATATTGTAACTCACACCTCGTCCACGTCCCCTGTCACCCTGTGCTCATTGACATACACTGGCATCTGGCCAAGCAAAGTCTTTATGTTACAATTCTCATCATTGTTTTCAAATCCCTCCTTGACCTTGCCTCTCCCTGTCTCTAACCCAGCACCACAACCCGCCCAGACACCTACGCCTGTACAATTCTGTCCTCTTGTGCATTTGGTCGCCTCTTCAGTTGCCTGGAGGTCACAGGCTCTGGAATACCCTCTCTCAACCTATCTACTTCTTTTGCTCAATTTCCTCCTTTAAGGCACTAACTTACCCCTTTGACCAAGTTTTGGTCATCTGACCTAATATTTCCTTATGAGGCTGGATGTCATCCTTTTGTTTCACAATGCTCCTGCAAAGCACTTTGAGATGTTTTGTTATGATAAAGATAGCCGTTTGGTAGTACAGAACTTGAGTATTGCCGGAAAAAGGATGTTGTCAAAGTTTTTCGACTTGCACTCATTAAAGGAATACAGAGAGGGGGTTCTTAAGTTGCTGACAGAAAAATAACACGAGACATTATATTTTACTAACTTATTTACAAGTGTGATGAACTTAGGTTACGGTGTCCTGATTGTGTGTTTGCTGAAGCTGTGATTGAGAGGTTTACAGCTAGGCAGGCTGTGATGTCACTCATGGGAGGGTGTGGGTCTGGCTTTTATTTTTGTTTTCAGCCCTGCCCTGTGTCTGTTCTTTTCAGTTCCATTTTCAGAGTTCTGTTATGAGGAAAGAGGTTGTGTTTCTCAGACTGACTTCTGAAAGCTTCTCTCTCAAGGACTTTGTGTCTCAATCTGTAAGTCACTGAGTGTTCACTATATAATTTTTTTAAAGTTAATTTTTTCCCCCAATTTAGCGTGGCCAATCCACCTACCCTTCTCGGGGGGGGGGGGGGGGGGGGGGGGGGGAGAAAGACGGGGGGAGGACATTAAAACGCCTGCGAAGTCTGGTTCAACCAGAAAAATTAGACTCCAAAATGTATGGTGAAATAGCGGAGATATTACAGTCCTCTTCTCACCTAAACCTTTGGTCATTGTCGAGAGGTTCAGGTTCTACAAATATTACCGGCAAGAAGGTGAATCAATCATAGAATTCGTAACTACGTTAAAGAAATTAGCGAAATTCTGTGAATTTGGAGATGTCTTGAACGACATCATTCGAGACAGACTAGTGTGTGGGCTATGAAGCAAAGCTATCCAGGAAAGGCTGTTAATAGAAAGCAACCTATACCTAAAGAAGGCTTTATAAATCATGATCTCTATGCAATTAGCAACAAAGTCCAATATTTAAACTCGAGCACCAAACTTCAGAAAATTGCGGCTGAGACGCGAACACAGACACAGTTTCAAAATTGCCATCCATGTTCCAAACTGGACACACAGCAACTGATTGCTGAGGAGGCAGTGGTGTAGTGGTACTGTTGCTGGACTAGTAATTCAGAGATCCAGGGTAATGATCTGGGGACTCAGGTTTAAATTCCACCATGGCAGATGGTAGAATGTACATTCAAGAAACTATCTAGAATTAAATGTCTAATGATGACCATGAAATCATTATCCATTGTTGTAAAAACCCATCTGTCTCACTATTGTTCTTGAGGGAAGGAGGAAATCAGCAATCCTAACCTGGTCTGGCCTATATGTGACTCGAGACCACATTAATGTGGTTGACTCTTAAATGCCCTCAGTTGTATTCAACCACTACGAAACAAGAAAAAAAGAATGAAACAGAACGACCACACTGCATCAAACTCGGCACGAGAAACAACAACGGCAAACCCAGCTCTGTTGACCCTGCAAAGTTCTCCTTGCTAACATCTGGAGGCTTGTGCCAAAGTTAGGAGAGCTGTCTCACAGACTAGTCAAGCAACAGCCTGACATAGTCATACTCAGAATCATACCTTGCAGACAGTGTCCCACACACTATCACCATCCCTGGGTATGTCCTGTCTTACCGGCAAGACAGACCCAGACGAGATGACAGGGAAGCACAGTGGTATGCAGTCAGGAAGGAGTTGCCCTGGGAGTCCTCAACATTGATTCTGGACCCCATGTAATCTCATGGATTCAGGTGAAGCGTGGGCAAGGAAACCTCCTGCAGATTACCACAAACCGGCCACCGTCAACTGATGAATCAGTACTCCTCCACTTGGAGGAAGCACAGAGAATGGCAAGGGTGCAGAATATGCTCTGGGTGGGGGAGATCAATGTCCATCAACAAGAGTGGCTCGGTAGTACCACCACAGAATGAAAAGAAACCGACCAAGCTGGCCGGCCCACAGACCGAGCAAGACGGGTCCTAAAGGGTACAGATGCTAGACTGGGACTATAGCAGGTGGTGTGGCAACCAACAAAAGGAACCAACATCCTCAGCAATCTGCCTGCCGCAGAAGCATCTGTCCATGACAATATCGGTAGAAGTAATCGCCACACAGTCCTTGTGGAGACAAAGTCCCATCTTCACATTGAGGATACCCTCCATTGTGTTGTGTGGCACTACCATTGTGCTAAATGGTATAGACTTCGAACAGATCTAGCAACTCAAGACTGGGCATCCATGAGGCGCTGTGGGCCAGCAGCAGCAGCAGAATTGTATTCACCACAATCTGCAACCTCATGGCCCAGCATATCCCCCACTCTACCATTATTACCAAGTCAGGGGTTTAATCGTGGTTCAATGAAGAGTGCTAGGAGCATCATCAGGTATACCTAAAAAATGACCCATCAACCAGGTGAAGCCAGAACACAGGACTATGAGTGCCAAACAGCATAAGCAGTAAGTAATAGACAGAACTAAGCGATTCCACAACAAACACATCAGATCTAAGCTCTGCAGTCCTGCCACTCCAGCCGTGAATGGTGGTGAACAATTAAACAACAACTCACTGGAGGACAAGGCTCCACAAATATCCCCATCCTCAATGGTGGAGGAGCCCAGCACATTAGTGCAAAAGACAAGGCTGAAGCGTTCGGAGTAATTTTCAGCCAGAAGTCCTGAGTGGATGATCCATCTCGGTCTCCTCCGGATTTCCCCAGCATCACAGATGTCTGTATTCAGCCAATTTGATTCACCCCACGTGATATAAAGAAATGCTGGAGACACTGGATAATGCAAATGCTTTGGGCTCCTTTGATACACCAGCAATATTACTGAAAACTTGTGCTCTAGAACTTGCCGCACCAGGATAGCTTCCAGGACAGCTACACCACGAGCATCGATCCAGCAATGTGGAAAATTTCCCAGCTGTGTCCTGTACACAAGGAACAAGACAAATCCAACCCAGCCAATTACCACCTTATTAGTCTACTCTCCATCATCAACAAAGTGATGGAAGATGCCATCAACAGTGCTGTCAAGCGGCACTTACTCAGCAATAACCTGCTCACAGACACTTTGTTTGGGTTCCACCAGGGTCACTCAGCTCCTGACCTCATTACAGCCTTGATTCAAACATGGACATTGAGCTGAATGCCAGATGTGAGGTGAGAGTGACTGCCCTTGACATCAAGGCAGTATTTGGCCGAGTATGGTGTCAAAGAGCTCGAGCAAAGCTGGAGTCAATGGGAACCGGAGGAAAATTCCTTTGGTTGGAGTCATACCTGGCACAAAGGAAAATGGTTGTGGTGGGTGGAGGCCAATTACCTCAGCTCCAGGACATCACTGCGGGTGTTCCTCAGGGTCGTGTCCTCGGCCCAACTACATCCGCGGAGAGAACAATTGAAAGACTGTTAGATTTTTCAAAGATTTGGTACCCTGAACAACGTGTTAGTGACAATGGGCCACAGTTCATTTTGCAAGAGTTCACAAATTATCTAAAGGAGAATGGAATCCAACACATCCGATCCACTCCTTATCACCCTGCCACAAATGTGCTGGCTGAAAGATTTGTCCAGATAATTAAATATTCATTGAAGATAACTTGTGAGCAAGGATCAACATGATTCAGCCAATTCCTGATGTCATATAGGAATACAAGACATCCAACAACTCCAAAGTTCTCCGGCATTACCCATGATAAGATGTCAATTACACACAGGGTTTGGTCTGCTGAAGCCACCTAGGACAAGAGAGATCGTTGAGAGAAAACAGCAAAGTCAACTTTTGTGGCCTGAGGGCAGGGCTAAATGCACGCTTTTCATAAAGGTTGTCATGAGAATGTCGCTTTAAGAAATGTTTGGCTGCTCATATTACTGCAGTGATGTCAGAGTGTGGGAGGAGCTAGGCTGTCTGTCAGCTTTTTACTTTCATTTTAGGCTGTTTGCTGCAGGGTGTGTTTTAGTTTTGCCTTTAGTGTTGGAGCTGAAGCCAGACAGAGAAGATGTACTTTTGATCTCTCTGCCATGAAAAGACTATCTCTTGATCATTTGGTGAATTCAGAGGTTACAGTGAACGTGAAAAAGCTGGTGCCTGAGGTTCGTCGACAACCACACAGGAATCGACACCCTCTGAAATGTCTAATTTATTGGTGTTTGTTAATTTTCACATTGTACATTTTGATTGCTAATGTTATATTGTGTTTCATTGCGGGAACCTCTGATGTAAAGGGGAAGGAAAGAGTTGTGTATTCATGCTTGTTCCTAGTTGGACAAGGTCACTTTAGAGTTTGTCCATGTGATGTATTGATGACATCATTGGCAGTTTGGGCAGGCTAACAGTCAGTCTAGTCTAGCAGCCTGTGAGAAAACACCTTCCCAATAAAGCTCTTGTTTGTTTGTACCTTGGTGATGCACCCAGAACATCAATTGAAGTCGACACTCATCTGATTTGGACTGCGAACCATGATAGCATGGCCTTCCCCTAAGGCTTGGCCATCTATTACAACTTATGTTGCTTCACACACATTTTCACCCTTTGGCAATTGGCTTATTCGGCTGATAATCAAGCTGTTGGGCCACTTTATGAATTCTCCTCCTGTGATTAACAAGTAAGACTTGAATCTGAAGCCTTTGGTTAGAAGGAAGGAAGCAGCATATTGAGTCACAAGATCTCTCACATTGCCCCTGAGATTCACACCATTTAATAATCTCTTCTTCACGTTACTTTGCTTCCCCCACTGTAATAACTGAAAGCTTGACATTGCCTAAGCTCTTATTCCCAGACCTATTTTTATGCATTTCTAGACCACCAGAAGGGAAACTCCAGGGGCTGTATCTTTTTTTATTCATTGAATGTGGATGTCGGTGGCTGGGTCAGCATTTATTGCCCATCCCTATCTGCTCAGATTGCTCCACGATTTACAGAGTCAACCACATTGCTGTGGTTCAGAAGTCATGTAGGACCAGATAAGGAAGTAGATTTCCTTGCATTAGCACCATTGGACTTTTTGCAACAATAATTTCATGGTCATAATTAGACTGTTGAATCCAGATTTTAATTGAATTCAAATCTGACCAGCTGCCATGGTGGGGATTTGAATCCAGATGTCCAGAGCATTACCCTTGATCTCTAGGTGTAGTGACAATACCACTATGCCACCACTTCCAATGCTAATAGTCTAGCAAACTGGGATCTTTTAACAGCTCACAGCCTTCCCTTCCCAGCCCACTCTATCTTTTCACACAGGCAGAAATCTATTTGAACTTTGCAATACTTTACAATCCATTATGGTTGCTGACTAATTTGTTGCTAAGATACCGGGCTAGTGGTCTCCTCTGACCTCCACGATTCTATTAATCTCATGTTCCTTTGCACCCTGCTTGATGTTTCCCAAGCCAGGGGAAGCTTCATTAAATTCAGTTGGCAGCAGATGGTGGAGGGGTGAAATGAAAATGCTTCTTCATATATGAATGAACAGCATCACTGCCTGACCAAGAGCATCAAATATGAGGTTAAACCTGATCCAACTGTTTCTTCCACCTTTGAGGACAGGAGCAGAAAATTGTTAACCCTTGAAAATCTTCTGTGGCTCTTTAAAAAATCTTTTGTTCGATTGTGTCCTATTTGGATTCATGAATCAGGGTCTCTTATGCAAAACAACACTGTAGTCAGCTGTAGACTCAATTCACACTGAATATTATTGACTCGTTCAGAGTTAGAATTTCAGGATGGAATTCCTACAGTGCAGCAGAAGGTCATTCAGCCCATCGAGTCCGCACAAACTCTCCGAAAGAGCCCCCTACCTAAGCCCACTCGCTTGCCCCATCCCCGTGGCCCTACCTAACCTGAACATCTTTCTGACTGTGGGAGGAAACTGGAGCACTCAGAGGAAACCCAGGTAGACAGTGGCTTTTGTGTGTTTCAAAAGCTTGCAGACACTTAACTCAAATTCATAAACCATCGGATTTGTGATGGTTGGAATACAGATCGTCCAATTATCCTTACGTTGGACAGCAACATTGAACAAAGCAATGCAACAAAGTACAAGGCTGCCAGGTTGGCAAAAACAATTGGAGACCACCACAAAGGCTACTTCAAATTTCAACACAAAGTGGAACAGGGTAGGGCATTAAATACATCACTCTTGCCTGGAAGATCAGAGTGTAAATCACCCAGAGATCCTTCCGAGTCACTGAGAAAGAAAGAGCTTGCACTTATAATGACAACAATGAATTGCATTTGCAAAGCACCTTTAATTTAATTAAGCACACCCAAGGTTGCTTCACAGCATCGATATGAAGCTAAACTTGACACAGAGCCACATGAAGTAATCATAGAATCCTTACAATGCAGAAGGAGGCCATTCGGCCCATTGAGTGTGCACCAACCCTTTTAAAAAGCACCCTACCTAGGCCGACTTCCCTCGCCGTAATCCCTCCTTGCCTGCACATCTTTGGACACTAAGAGGTAATTTGGCAAGGCCAATCCACCTAACCTGCACATCTTTGAACTGTGGGAGGAAACCGGAGCACCCGGAGGAAACCCATGCAGACACGGGGAGAACGTGCAGACTCCGCACAGACAGTGACCCAAGGCCAGAATTGAACCCGGGTCCCTGCAAAGAGGCAGTGCTAACCACTGTGCCACCACTCGGGCAGATATAGCCGAAAGCTTGGTCGAGGAGGTAGATTTTCAAGGAGTGTCCTAATGGAAGAAAACAAGGCAACAGAGAGGGCAAGGGAGAGAATTCCAGACCTTGCCAATGGCGGAGGGATTGAAATCAGGGTTACTCAAGAGGCCAGAATGAGATGATCACAGATATAGAGAACCTTTCATGTCCTTCGGATGTCTCAATGAAATTCATAGCCGAGGAATTATATTTGAAGTGCACTCACTATTTTGTAGAAAAGCTCAGCGGGCAATTTTCACAGAGGACAAATGTGGATATTAATGGCGCAACAAGCAGGGTTGTGTGTTTACTGCAGAGTTCAGTGGAGAGAGGATTATTGCCAGACTAGGTTTGTGATGTACTATAACTACGTTATAAAGACAAAACTTCCAGTTCAATATTATCTTTAGAATACAGACTGCGTTTGACTGTGTTCCATTTTTGTAAAAGACAGTTTCATCCAGTAAATCATTCACCAGGTTTAACAATTAGAGCAGATTACAATGTAGAAATCCAGTGGCGATGTTACAACACTGAGCAGCTTCATTGCTAAAAATAAATAATATTTTTTAAAAATTAAATTGTCCTGTTTTGGGAGCTATTTTTGATAATTTTTCCACAGAACGGATTTGAAAGAAAATAATTAGTTTTAACTCCCGAGTTTTCAAAACAAAATATGCTTACATGGGATTAACACAGAAGACTGTAGGTCTTTGCGAAATGCGCATTAAGTCCTGGCATTGATTCTGTGACTCAGGAATGATCAGGGACAAGAGGGCAATTGTTATGAAAGCAATGCAGATGCTGGAATCTGAAACAAAAACAGAAAATACTGGACAATCTCAGCAGCTCTGACAGCACGCGTGCAGAGAGAAGGGAGCTAACGTTTCCAGTCTGGATGACTCTTTGTCAAAGCTGGGGAGTCCGTGGGGAATTGTTAACTCATTGCAAGAGTTCCCAGCAGGCAGTCACACCAGAGGGGGTTTAAATGGCCCTGACTGTTGAGTTTTGCTTGAAGCTAGTTTCAAATTGAAGGGAGGTGGAGTGGGGCAGGCGTGGTGGGTGTGGTGGGGGCGGGGGGGGGGGGGGGGGGGGATTGATTGGCCATTGTGCCAGGATATTCCAATTGGCCATTCCATGGGGGAGGCCAGCGAGGGAGAGTAGGAGGCCACTGAGGGGAAGTTGGAGAGACTATGGGGGAGCTGAATGTCAGCAAGGGAAGGACTGGGTGATAATCTAAAAGAGTTATTGGGATAACCATGACCACCTGGCAGCCAGCCTCGAGTTGATGACAGAGGATTGACAACGGTGTCCGCCAATCACAAACAGCACGTGACAGGGTAGTCAGAATGCACGCATCGATAAATCACCAATCAGCACTGAGGAAGGAGGTAGTCAAGTTTGGTTGAGCGTGGCACATTCAACCAAACTTCTCATTGATAGTTTGAATGCTTTTCCGCTTGTGGCTCTGGGTGCAAACAAAATCTTTTACCCCGGACTAGATTAAAACCCAACTTTGACTGAAAATGTCTATGGAAATGAAAAGAAACAAGGCTTTTAATTATAGATTGGTCCTGCCATTGCGCACTGCATAGTTAAGTTCGAGTGGAATGGTGGGATCTTGTCACAAAGCAAAGTCTTGTTTAGGCTTTTTTAAGAAAATGAGGCAGAAATGTAACTGTATAAATGTAACTATAAATGTAACTCCATAATTGGATGTCGTAATAAGATTGCCAACTCTGCTAGGCAGATTCTGAGATGTCATCACATGACCTGCTTTCTTCAATTGCCCCGCCCTCAAACTTCTGCCTTTGGTCGTTCAACACATGCACCATCATGGAGCCCCACCTTCCCGAGGCTTTTCAATGTGTCCCAGTTTCGACTTTGAAAACATGGTCACCCCAATCAGCAAATATAATTATCTGATTTTTTTTGGCCTTTCTCTGGAAGGTGGGGAAGGGGACAGTGGGGAATCAAGTCCCAAGTTCTTGTGGGGGCAGGAAAGTGATGAACAATGGACCACATGTGAAAAGTCGGATTGACTGGAGGGAGATGCTTTGAGGGTATTTATTGATACAAAATGGCTAAAAGTGTCGGAGGATATTTAGTGGGCATTGATGGTGAATTTCAACTTCATCGCTCGGGCAGAAAGTAACCTGATAGAAAATAATTACTTTTGACTGCTGGGTTTTCAAAATAAAACATATTACACGGATTTAATATGCAAGGCCCACAGGTCTTTTCAAATTATGTATAAGGTCCAGACATTGAACAGGGACAAGGGGAGAATTATTACCATCATTGCAAGAGTTCCCACTTATCAGTTACACCAGATGGGTTTTAACTGGCCCTGCCTGTTGGGTGGAGTGCATCACTTTCTCATTCTAAATCCTGCCTAATATTCATCCTGTTGAAATCAATACAGGATCAATACATTCTCCCTGTGTTTTCATGGGTTTCGTCCCCACAACCCAAAGATGTGCAGGTTCGGTGGATTAACCATGCTAAATTGCCCCTCAAAAAATTGGAAAAAATGAATTGGGTACACTAAATTTAAAAAAAATACAGGATCAATGGTCATCACTGAACCTGATAAGGTATCCACAGTAAACCAGCCTTTGCACAACAAACTTTCCCTGATAAGAACATAAGAACATAAGAACTAGGAGCAGGAGTAGACCATCTGGCCCCTCGAGCCTGCTCCGCCATTCAATGAGATCATGGCTGATCTTTTGTGGACTCAGCTCCACTTTCTGGCCCGAACACCATAACCCTTAATCCCTTTATTCTTCAAAAAACGATCTATCTTTACCTTAAAAACATGTAATGAAGGAGCCTCAACTGCTTCACTGGGCAAGGAATTCCATAGATTCACAACCCTTTGGGTGAAGAAGTTCCTCCTAAACTCAGTCCTAAATCTACTTCCCCTTATTTTGAGGCTATGTCCCCTAGTTCTGCTTTCACCCGCCAGTGGAAACAACCTGCCCGCATCTATCCTATCTATTCCCTTCATAATTTTAAATGTTTCTATAAGATCCCCCCTCATCCTTCTAAATTCCAACGAGTACAGTCCCTGATATTGTAGGAGTAAAGACATAAGGGTTGGCTTTCCAAATACATGGAAAATGTGGAGCATTTTCCAATGGGATCCCCTTTCTGAAAATTGCACACACTACCCTCATTTTCCATCTATGAATGGACGGAAAGTTCGCCACCATTTTCTGAAATGGGCTGCGGTGGGGCGAGTTCCTATATTTCTCTGGGGACAGGCCTTCAGCCACTGAACTAATCAGTTCAGTAAGATTCAAGGTTCCAGTTCCAGTCCTAGCTAACTTCTCTGGCCTTGGATGCGATACTGCAACTGCTTACATATCCAGGTTGGGGCAGAGATAATTGACAAGATCAATAACTAAAGGCACTGTTTATTTTAAACATTTCCACATAGAACATTAATGGCTAGAGGGTCAAACAGATAGAGCATTCATCCACTGTCAAGGCCAGCGGTAATTTCTAGCTTTCAGCCACCACTGAGTGATAACACCCAAAATCCACCCCGTGCACACCCAATTACAGAGATGGCACATAGATATGAAGTACTGTGGTAACCCTCACGAGGACCACGAGGGATCACACATTGATCTCCCCATACGGCTCAAAGGGTAATGGGCGGAGGCCCGTCTAGCTGGGACTCATTATCGAGCCCTTTAAATAATTTCCCAGGCCTGACAGTTCCTGTTCGTCTCAGGCTGGGACACCTGTGTTACTTGCCATGGGTGTGACTTTACTTTTGAGTGAAAATAAATTTAGTTTAACCTTTATCTTTGTGACTGCTGGATTGCTACACTGACGACGAAGATGGGATGAAGCACATTTCGACGGCGCCCAGCTGGCACCAAACTGGATCGGCTCCTCTTCAACTCCAGGGCCACGCCACATGTGACGATGGGGGCTGCGCCAGCAGAATTGCTGATTGGCCGACGCCTCGGGAGCAGACTCAGTCTATTGATTCCCAACCTAGGTGGGAAAGTGGAGTCAAATCAGGGAGCTCAGAAAAACATTCTTGACACCCGACGACGTGACTGGTCTTTCAGGCCAGGAGATTTCATCTACATTCGCAATTTAGGAGATGGGTCCCCTTGGATCCCGGTAATGTAGTTGAGAAGACTGGCCCCCATGACATCCAAGGTCAAGACCAGGGAGAGGACCATTAAAAAAGCACTTGGACCATCTTCAGAGCAGGGAACCCTCAATTGCAGAGACTACTTCAGGCGGAATAACACCCTCAATGTCCTCAGAACCTACCATCGGGCAGGGGACTCAACCCATGTGAGTTGGGTTTAGGTCGTGGAGGAGGATAGACGTATTTTACAGTAGCTCTACAATAGTTGATTAGAGTTAATAGTTTATTATTTTATTGATCCTAGTTTTCTTATCACGCAGTTGTTCCATAATAAATTATTTAAACTAGATGTTCTGTCGTTCATCACTCACTTTGGTCAGTCTACAGAACATAACAACTACAAGTTTGCACTTATGATGTTTATTCCTGACAGGAAGTCTGGGTGTAAGTATTTAGATTCAGAGTTAGTAATGTTCCCAACTCCAATTGCATTTTGAATTTTCATTACAGAATAACACAGGAGCAGAAAGATCATTAAGACCCATTGCCCTGAAGTCCCTCTCCAATACCGTACCACAGATAGGGGCTGGTTTAGCACAGTGGGCTGAACAGCTGGCTTGAAATACAGAACAAAGGCCAGCAGCGCGGGTTCAATTCCCGTACCAGCCTCCCCGAACAGGCGCCAGAATGTGGTGACTAGGGGCTTTTCACAGTAACTTCATTGAAGCCTACTTGTGACAATAAGCAATTATTATTATGACATAAACCCAGTCGGCAAGTGTATCAGCAACTCAAAGTAAATCTCATTGATTAACAACTGAAATGCCAACTCTTAATGTCCTGAACATTTAATATGCCTGCTTTAAAAAGAAAATTGCGCTGAATCACATTGAAATAAAATGACTGTTGAAATTATCATGCATATCAATAGGCCACAACCTCAAGCATGCGAGGAGCAAATTATTGGAGCACCGCATTCAATGGCTCTATTGAATCTTTAATAGATAGAGTGCATTTGATTAAGGCTAATTTATTTTGTTTAATTAATTGTGAGAAGTTGCCTGGAACAGTAAACATGAGCTGAAATGTGCAGCAGGTTACTCAAGAGCTTCAGCAATTGGGAATATTTATCAGGTTTCAAAACATTTTGCTTGTGGAATTTTCCAGTAATCAACCAAAGATTACAGAGGCGGTTTTATAATTTAACCCAGGACAGAGTGAGATGGAGTGAGGCGGGAGGAGGCTCGTGTGGGACATAAATATCAGCATAGATCAGTTGGGGAGAATGGCCTGTTTGTGTTCTGGAAGTTTAGTGTAGCACCACAGGCAAAGACATTTGCTGGGTTGGAGAGTGGATGAAACCATTGTGTGTAGCGGGCAGCAATTCAAAATCACAGAATCACACAAATTTTTTTTTAAAAATAATTTTTATTCAAGTTTTTTAATAACAATAACAATAACAAGTTCTCTCCCCGCAATTTAAAACAAACAAGGCGTGTTTGCACACCAAAACAAAACAAGAAAAGAACTCTCCCCCCCAAAATAAATAATAACAAATAGCAATACAAGAAAGAAGAAAATAACATAACAAACACCCCCCCCCAACCATCACCAAACCCACCCCCCTGCCCCCCCCGGTTGCTGCGGAGACCAGCCACTCTCTACCCCTTCGCCAGGAAATCGAGAAAGGGCTGCCACCGCCGAAAGAACCCCTGTACCGACCCCCTCAGGGCAAATTTCATCCTCTCCAACTTGATGAACCCAGCCATGTCGTTGACCCAGGTCTCCGAACTCGGGGGCCGTGTATCCCTCCACTGTAACAGAATCCTGCGCCGGGCTACTAGAGACGCAAAGGCCAGAATGCCGGCCTCTCTCGCCTCCTGCACTCCTGGCTCCGAAGCTACCCCAAAGATCGCGAGCCCCCAGCCCGGCCTGACCCTAGACCCAACCACTTCTGACAAAATCCCCGCCACCCATTTCCAAAACCCCAAATCACACAATTGTTATGGCACAGGAGACTATTTGGCCCATCTTATCTGCACTGGCTGTCCAAATGAGCATTACTACTTAATGCCATTTCCCCGCCTTTTCCCTCTGCCCTTGCACAATGTTTCTATTCAAATAATCATCTCATGCCCTCTTGAATGCCTCGATTGAGCCTGCCCCCCACCACACTCTCATCATAACTGGCGTGGCACGCTAGCACAGTGGTTAGCACAGCACCGGGGTCCCAGGTTCGATTCCCGGCTTGGGTCATTGTCTGTGCGCAGTCTGCACGTTCTCCCTGTGTCTGTGTGAGTTTCCTCCGGGTGCTCCGGTTTCCCCCCACAAGTCTCAAAAGATGTTCTGTCAGGTGAATTGGACATTGTGAATTCTCCCTCAGTGTACCCAAATAGGCACTGGAATGTGGCGACTAGGGGCTTTTCACAGTAACTTCATTACTGTGCTAATGTAAGCCTACTTGTGGCAATAAAGATTATTATTATTATTTCCTTCTGTTGCAAATCACTTAAAATCTGTGCCCCATTGTTCTTGATCCTTTTCCAAGTGGGAACAGTTTCTCCCCATCCGCTCTGTCCAGCCCCCCTCATTAGTCTGAACATCTCTATGGAATCTCCTCTGAGCCTTCCCCTCTCAATTCTCCTTTTAGTGCCACATGCATACATTTCTCACTGTCACGTGGTAGTCGCTTTCATCTGGGATAAATGAGGAGGTGTCACTAACTGATCCATAAAGCACGAGACAGCCACAAAAATGGGTAGAGGTTGAGCTATTTTCCCATCAAAGAAGAGGAGGACTCTGCCCATGGTCTTAGTGTCATGGGACCTAATGTTCATGGAATCTTGAATGACCATAGGAATATTAAAGAAAACCGTGGCCTCAAACCACTCATGTCACCTTTTACAGCGGGTGTTACTAGATGGGAAGGGGAGAGGTTTAAGGGAGGCTGTTCCTGCAGGTCTGATAACAATGGTGCGCATACGCATACACCGGGGGGGAAGCAACGAACTGGATCAGCGTATCCGCTGCAGCCCGTCCAGAAAATCATAACCAAAACGTGGGATTTTCCGGTCATTCACACCGGCGGGATTGTCTGGTTCCGCTCACGGCGGGCCCCCCACCATGGGTTCCCCGGTGTCCGAGAGTGCGAACGACAGAGAACCCCGTTCACCGTAGTGCGACTGGATGATCCCCCAACCGGCCATTGGCGGGCCGCCTGCCCGATGTTTTTCAATCGCATTGCTTTACCTCTGCCCTGGAAATTTGATGAAGTCGCATTTTCTTTGCAGGTATAAAACGGGGGTAATTTGCATCCACCGCACAAACGCAGCAAATGTCACGCTTTTCAATACATTTTCGTGGTGAGACAGGCAGGGGGAGGGGGCTGCCATGGGAAGCGGATGGTGACGAGAGGCCACGTCAGCAACTTCTGAATATTTGCGTTTAATCGCACGCCTGCTCTTCGCCAGACGCCGCTGCACCATTGGGCAGACAAAGAGAGCGCCATTCACCCCAGAAAATTGATGCTCCTTAAAATACCTAGAGAAGCAGAAAAGATTTTTTTTTTAAATTCGCAAATGATTTTAAAATTGAAGACTATTGTTTCCTGCTGTGCCTGGCACTTGGGCAAAATTTGAAGGGAGCCTCGGAGCACACGCAGATGCAGGAACCTTGTGCACGTGGCTCTGTAAATTGCGGAGAGAAACTATTTTATAGAAGGGTGTGGAAGACATGACAGAGAAACCTTCTGTAGGAGGGTTAAAGTTCATGGTGCTATGTGAACAGGTGGGTTCCAGCAGCCCAGACCATAATATTCATTGTGGACAGGTCAAGGACAATATGCACTAGAATGCAAAACACTCAAACAGAAGTGAGAGTCCCTTCATGCATTGTTCACATGCCATGGAAGCCACAGCTTCTGTTGTTAGTATACCTGCGCTTACGTACAACAACGATAATAGGTTGTCAGCATCAAAGAGAGGTTGTAGCTGTCTCTGGGGGAAGAAAAAAAATCATTCAGCAATCAATGTGCAGTTGAAATGATGTAATTCCTATAGAAAATGGTCATTATGTTCTGAAAGTGTCATGGTGGCCCTGGAACATGACATATCATGATGCATATCACTTCTGGGCTTTTAATCTCCCAGAGATGTTGACATTCCCTCTCTACCAGTTTAAATTGAACAGTCAGTTAATGTAGCTTTAAAGGTTGAGTCACAACATTAAGCTTGATCCAGAAGAGTCACTAAGAAAACAACAGCCTCATGATAACACTTTAACTTAAATATTTGTGGCTCTTCAGAAATTTTCACTTCGAAATGGATCCTGTTTTTGGCAGTAATTATGCATTCCAACAATCTGTCTAGGATAGCAAGGATCAGCTAACGTGGGGAGACCAGAATCCAGACTAATCTTACCTCGTCTTTATCTTTCTCACTTATTTGCTCATTCATACTAACTTCAGGGGACTTTGCCAAGTGCCCAGTGCCGGCCCACACAGTGATCAGAACTGGTGATTACTGCACAGGAACTGGGAGTGCAGATGATTGTACACTATTGCTTCATGATCAGCAGGGATGAGGGATCAGACCTCGCACTTCCCTGATTTATATATCCCATGCGATAAAGTTACTGATCTATCAAATCAGTTTGAATGTGAACGTTAGCAGTTTATCACTAAAGGGACATTCTTGGAAAATGTTGCACACACTTCGTCCCCTTGGGCTTTCCAAAAGTCGTTTTTGGTAAAATTAGAATTATTCACGGAATAGAGTTCATAGAATGCCTACAGTATAGAAGGAGGCCATTCGGCCAATCACATCGGCGCCAACTCTCCGAAAGAGCACCCCACCCATGTCCACTCCCCGCATCCAGCCTGTCCTATCTCCGTTACCCAACCTGCACCTCCTTGGACAATAAAGACCAATTTAGCATGGATAATCCACTTAACCCGCATATCTTTGGACAGTGGGAGGAAACTGGAGCACCTGGAAGAAACTCATGCAGACACGGGGAGAATATACAAACTCCGCACAGACCGTCACCCGAGACCGAAATCGAACCTGGGTCCCTGGCGCTGTGGGACAGCAGTGCTAACCTCTGTGCCACCATACCACGCCACTATTGAATCTTTATAATGTGTAAGAAGGCGTGTGCATTTATGGTGTGCCTTTCATGGGCTCAAAGTGTTCCAAAGTATTTTACAGCTAATAAAGTACTTTTGCAGTTTAGTCACTGCAGCAGCCAATTGGTACGCAGCAAGACCCCACAAAAAACAATGACTAAAATAACTGATTCACAGATTATTGTTGGCCGCAACAGAAGGGAGAGCTCCCCTAATCTTCACATCCACATGAGTGCGCAGACAGAACCTCCCTCAGTTCTGTACTGAATATCAGCCTGGAAAATGTGACAGCCTTTCTGGCTCAGAGGCCAGGGTGAGATCATCGAGCCAAGGCTGATTTACAGACCATGTGGTCACTTCTAGATAAGTGTTGCAGGTCCAGCTTTCCCAGCATCGCTCATGGTACAATGGGAAATCCAAACATGGCAAAACCCAAAAATCTTCCAGGAGATTGTAATTCTATTGAATCAATAAAATGCTTTAATAAATGGGAGTCAACTTTTATGTACTCAGACTCAGCAGATTGCAGCTTCAAGTCCCACTTTGGAATTGAGCATCTGGTTGATGCTGGCACCGGAGTGAATTACCCTCGATGGGTGTCAAATCAGATGGAATGTCAAATGGAGGCATTTATCTGTCTGCTCCAGGAGGTATCAGAGATCCCATACACATGTGTGAGGAAGAGCAGGGAGTTCGCCCAGTCCTGGACAACATAATAATCTTTATTATTGTCACAAGTAGGCTTACATGAACGCTGCAATGAAGTTACTGTGAAAATCCCCTAGTCGCCACACTCCGGCCACACTTTGTTCGGGTATACTGAGGGAGAATTCAGAATGTCCAATTCACCTAACAAGCACGTCGTTTGGGACGTGTGGGAGGAAACTGGAGCACCCGGAGGAAGCCCACACAGACACGGGGAGAACGTGCCAACTCTGCACAGAGTGATCCAAGCTGGGAATCGAACCCGGGACCCAGGCGCTGTGAAGCAACAGTGCTATCCACTGTGCTACCGTGCCGCCCACTGTGATACTGTGCTGCCCAAGTTATTTTGCTGTTTGTGAGGCCTTGCTGTACACAAATGTCTGCCACATTAAAACAACAATTGCACTTCAAAAGTAAATTATCAGTCGCAAATCATTCAGAGGATGTGGTAACATGTGATGTGAAATCAAGTGCTTCTTGTCTTTTGTTTACTGAAGAATCCTTCCTTTTTTAATTATAGTTTTGTATTTGCTTAAATGTTAATGACATGGAATCCAGCTTGGAAATTAGTCGGCAATAGCAACTGACTGGGGGAAAGGAGCTGTGTCGATTGCTTCAGCTTAATTCCTGGAAGCAGACTGACAGCTCACACTGCCTTTGTTTAACTGAAGTGATAATATTAAACACATGATTCATACACAGGTGTTAATGAAACATGTCTATTTTTGAATTACTTTGCGCCTTCCACATCTACTCTGGAATGAAATTGACAAAATATCACTAACCTCTGTTTCAACGCTAATGGAATGCCTGGGTAAAATAAAGAGCACATGCTAGTCTCGGGGATATGTGAAACACTCCTTCTGATCACAGCTCAAGGGGCGAAATTCTCCCATCGGGTGACTAAGTGCCGATGCCAGAGTGAAAACCGGAGAGTTTCACTCCGGCGTCGGAGGCTGCTCCTCGCCCCCTATTTTCCGACCCCCATGGGGCTAGGAGCGGCGCCGCGTCTACGCGCGCTGGACCTTGGCGCTGCGCGAAAGCGTCGGCGCGTATATTACGCAGCCGGCACCGCGTAAATGATGTCACCCGCGCATGCGCAGGTTGGCCGGCGCCAAACCCGCTCATGCGCAGTTGCCGTCCTCCCCGCGGGCGCCCCGCAAGACATGGAGGATTGATCTTGCTGGGCGGCGGATGAAAAGAGTGCTTCCTTTAGAAATGCCGGCCCGCCGATCGGTGGGCACCGATCACGGGCCAGACCCCTACTGAGCGCCCCTCTGGTGCTCGATCCTCCCTCCCCCCCCCCCCCCCCCACAGGCCGCACACGCAGTGGTCACGCGCTGTTCACGTCGGCAGCAGCCAGGTGTGTTTGGCGCCGGCGTGAACCCGTCGGATTGGGCAGGCCGCTCGGCCCATCCGGGCCGGAGAATCGCCGCTCGCCTGCTAGAAATGGCGAGCGGCGATTCTCCGAGCGGCCTGTCGTGAAACGCGGCACGCCGTTTTGGGGGTGGTGGGAGAATCGCGTGCGGGTGCCAGGGAGGCATGGCGGGAATCGCCCGGCACTCCCGTGATTCTCCCACCCGGCGTGGAGGTCGGAGAATTGCGCCCAATATTTCCCTTGTTCCAAGGGAGAGAAATGTGTGATAGGTAACATACAAGCTTTGAAATTCTTGCTGCTTTGCTATTTAAGATTTAACTTCAGATCATTGTGAGCATTTAACGATTATGCAGACCTTTATTTCTGTTTCCTCTTGCAAGTGGATTCCCAAACAAAGGTCATAAATTTAAAATAATTGGAAAATGAAAAGACTTTAATTTACATGGCGCCATTCATGATTACAGGGCTGCCAAAAGCACTTAATAATCTTTATTATTGTCACAAGTAGGCTGACATTAACACTGCAATGAAGTTACTGTGAAAATCCCCGAGTCGACACATTATGGTGCCTGTTCGGGTACACAGAGGGAGGATTCAGAATGTCCAATTCACCTTACAGCACGTCTTTTGAGACTTGTGGGAGGAAACCGGAGCACCCGGAGGAAACCCACGCACATACGGGTGAATAGCGTGATCCCAGCGCATGCGCAGGGGTGTTCTTCTCCGTGCCGGCCATGCAGGACCTTTACAGCGGCCGGTGCGGAGGGAAAGAGTGCCCCCATGGCACAGGCCCACCCATGGATTGGTGGGGCCCGATTGCGGGCCAGGCCACTGTAGCCCCCCCCCCCCCCGGGGGGCCGGATCCTCTCGTGCCCCCCCCCCCCCCCCAGAGGACTTTTCAGGCCGCCCGCAGAGCCAGGTCCCGCCTGTAAGAACCTTGTGTAATTTACGCCGGTGGGACCGGGTGAAAAAACAGGCGGCCACTCAGCCCATCGTGGAGCCGAGAATTGCCGGCGGGCCGCTGCCAATGGCCCCCAACCTGCACGGCGCGATTCCCGCCCCCACCAAAAAACCAGCGCCGGAGAACCCAGCAGCCGGCGTCGGGGCGGGATTCATGCCGCCCCCTGCCGATTCTCCGGCCCGGTGGGGGGGTCGGTGAATCCCGCCCCTGATCTTCCACCCATTCCTTATGGCTCTTCAGCCACCTTTTCCAAGTTTTGCCCTTCCATGCCCATTGGTCTACCGCATGTTGTCTAGAACCAATTAATCCTTTTGTCTTTAGTGGTATGTGTGAGAAAATGTTTTTTTTTTTAAAGTAATTTATTCATAACTTTCTCCTATGTTCAGTACAAGCTAATGTAAGTGACAATCATCTAGACCCTTTAACCTATCAATAACAGTGAACAAAAACCCTTGAAACTAGTTAACTTGAGTGAATAAACAGTGTAAATTGACAGTAGAGATCAGAGAATCTGAACTGCCAATCAACAATCTTTTATTTGGGCACAACTGTTTTAGTACTCTAATGAATGCCTGGGATTTTAGCTGAACCTTATTATGGATGCTAAAAAAGGAGAAAGTTCTGAATGAATTACTTCTTTCTAACTTTTTTTTACATATGTCAATACACTATCGGGTTCACTGACACTGTTTGGAACCAATGGGCATAGCTTGGCATCTGGGCCATGATGAGCCTTAGAGGTGGGCTTGGCATGGGGGCATGTAGAGTTGATGGATGGAGTATGGAGAGTGTCTAGTGGGGGGAAAGATGGAGTGAACCTTTGTGTTTTTATTTTAACTGGGACAAAGTCCCATGGCGCTACTGTGAGCCTTTTAAACGACCCATACTCGATAACTCCTGTGGCTTCCACTAAGCCTCTTCGAAGATCAGCTGGCCCACCTCCAGCCCACACCTGCTCCCCGGCAATGAAGATTTAATCTTTACGGGCACTTTATCCAGAGGCTGGGAATTTTCTTGTTTCTCACTACCCACCTTGAGGATGAACCCCACCCCCAGCCAAAATGTTGGGCAGTTTGGGGTTCAGATGCCCAGATGAAATTCTGATGGATCTTAATTTTCCTGGGCAGAGTACAATGAGCAGTGTACTGTAATCCAACCAGCAAGGTATCCTTCATACTTTCCATTCCTAGTGTCTCTCGGACATTTACAATAGAGTGGGATGGTAATCAGTTCTGAAAGCCATGTGTACTTTTTCTCAAAGGCCTCAGAGAAAGGTTTGCTTCCCTTATTGGCCTGTGATACATTGGTCGCTCAGTAACATTGAATTCTGCAGAGTTTAGCGAATGCACAGCTTGTTTAGTTTCTCTGCACTGTTATGGGAGAGGCGTTTTCAGAACCCCAAAATGCATCATGGAGTTCAACCAACCTCTCCCTTTAATGTATTGTTGCTTTTGAAGCACACGGCTTGTTCTCCAGGTGTGGTATTACAATTATGGACACGTGGGTTTTTAAACACAAAACAATGTTTATTCCATGAATTCAACTTAACCTTTTAAATAAACATTGGATCACCTAACATAATTTTATGATTAACACCTCTTACTTCAAAGATAACCCCAAAAATAATACAACACTAAATAATCCCTCAAAATGTTCCTTTAAACCTCCAAAAGACTTCATCTTTAACAACAGAAACACATCAGGTTAAAGACATTACTATTATGAGTTTAAATCTCCCAAATGATTCAGGGATAATCTTTCATGGCAGAGGTCACAGCAGATCCAGCTCACTGCAAACACAGACACACCCAAGCTCTTTTCCTCAAAACCGGCTTTCTCCTTTCAAACAGCTACCAGCAAACCAGCCAGGTACTTTTCAGCTGCTCTCTCTCAAACTGAAACTAAAAGCAGAAGTGAGCTCAGCTCCCCCCACCCTCTGACATCACTTCAGTAATATGAGCTGCTTCATTTCTTAAAGGTACATTGCTTGAACACCAATTTCTTAAAGATACTCTCACATGACAAAACCCTTTTCAGATGCTGAATTGGCTCCTCAGCTGCACACCCCCAATTTTTAAAAATCATTTCACCTTTGCCAATTGTACCTTCAGCTGCCTGGGCCCTAAGCTCTGAAATTCCATCCCTAAGCCACCCTGCTTCTATCCTCATTTTAAGCCGTTCCTTAAAAGCTGCGTGGCTGTTTGATAAACATCCTACAAATTGCAAATTGGGGCTTTTTCCTACCTTAAAGGCCCTGTATAAATGCAAGTTATTGCACGGCACTGCTGATTTAGCAGGCAAGTATTACTCTCCCCATTTCCTGGATCACTGTTTGGGAGAAATTGTACCCAAAAATGAAAATGAAAAGAATTATGCACAAACGGCAGACAGAAGGTTTTCCATTCATTTTAATCGCCGTAATTTCCAGACTGCCCTTCCAG
This sequence comes from Scyliorhinus canicula, assembly GCF_902713615.1. Classification (NCBI taxonomy): domain Eukaryota; kingdom Metazoa; phylum Chordata; class Chondrichthyes; order Carcharhiniformes; family Scyliorhinidae; genus Scyliorhinus; species Scyliorhinus canicula. Next base: position 18,410,958 of record NC_052161.1, read on the forward strand.
TAGTTGCTGCATGTTTACCGAAATATTCTCAGTCTGCAAACCACTGGTAACTGCAACCTGTATAAACAGATTTACAGCTTCACATGCACCTGGGAAGATCGCAAAATAGGATAGCCTTGTTTCTGTCTCCTTTGCTGAAATGATGCTTTAAAACAGAGATGAGAAGGGATTTTTTTCAGCCAGAGGGTGGTGAAGCTATGGAACTCTTTGCCACAGGAGGCTGTGGAGGCCAAATCACTGAGTGTCTTTGTGACAGAGATAGATAAGGGGCGGTATTCTCCCCTACCCGGTGGGGCGGGGGATCCCGGCGTAGCGGAGTGGCGTCGGGCCACCCCAAAGGTGCGAAATTCTCCGCACCTTTAGGGGCCAGGCCCGCGCCGGAGTGGCTCCCACTCCGCCAACTGGCGGCAACGGCCTTTGGTGCCACGCCGACTGGCGTCGGGGCTGGCTGAAAGTCCTTCGCCAGTCGGCGTGAGTCCATACATGCGCCGGAGCGTCAGCGGCCGCTGACGTCACCACCGGCACATGCGCGGTGGAGGGGGTCTCTTCCGCCTCCGCCATGGTGGAGGCCGTGGCGGCGGCGGAAGAAAAAGAGTGCCCGCACGGCACAGGCCCGCCCAATGATCGGTGGGCCCCGATCGCGGGCCAGGCCACCGTGGGGGCACCCCCCGGCGTCCGATTGTCCTGGGCCCCCCCAGGGCTCCGGGGCCCGCTCGTGCCGCCTGCGCCCGCCGGCACAGAGGTGGTTTAAACCACGTCGGCTGGAGAGACCTGACAGCGGCAGGACTTCAGCCCAACGCGGGCCGGAGAATCGCAGCAGGGGGGCCCGCCGACTGGCGGGGCGCAATCCCCGCCCCCGCCGATTCCCGGGTGGCGGAGAATTCCGGCCTCGGCGGGGGCGGGATTTATGAAGGCTCCGGGCGATTCCCCGACCCTGCTGGGGTTTGGAGAATTCCGCCCAAGGTTCTTGATCAATAAATAGATCCGGGGTTATTGGGAGAAGGCAGGAGAATGGGGATGAGAAAAATATCAGTGATGATTGAATTCTGGAGCCTAGTTCTGCTCCCATGTTTTATGGTCTTAGTAAATAATTCTGCAACCTATAAGCCTTTAAACCAGTCAAACAAATATTTTCACAAGAATAACATGAGGCATGGAAAACCAGAGGCAGAATGGCAGCACGGCAACACGTTGGCACATGTGGATAGCACTGTGGCTTCACAGCGCCAGGGTCCCAGGTTCGATCCCCGGCTTGGGTCACTGTCTGTGCGGAGTCTGCACATTCTCCCCGTGTCTGCGTGGGTTTCCTCCCACAGTCCAAAGATGTGCAGGGTTAGGTGTGTTGGCCATGATAAATTGCTCTGAGTGACCAAAAAGGGTAGGAGGGGTTGTTGGGTTACTGGGGTAGGGTGCAAGTGAGGGTTTAAGTGGGTTGGTGCAGACTCGATAGGCCGAATGGCCTCCTTCAGCACTGTATGTTCTATGTTCTAATTCAAAACCAACTTAGTAAAGCTTTAAGGCTTAAATCCTCCCACATTTACGCAGAAGTGTTTGACCTGGCATTCTTCTGCCACTGTGCACTCAAGAATTGTGCTTTCAGACACAAAACCAATAAAATAAAAATGCAAATAAAAATACCCTCATACCATGGGAAAACCGTTGGATAAAACTGTGGCAAAATGAACTTTGACCTAAAGGTACTTGGGAACATTTCAATTGAACATATTGGCAGATCTCCACAGGAGCAGAATTTTGAAACATCCCCACAACTTTGGCATGCTGGAGAGCCAGCACACATGAAGTAACCCCAGTTGCTTTGTTAAAGATCAAATGACAGTTCCTAACTTTAGCATCCATATCCAGATGTCCAACTCTCATAGCATCTGCTCAACAATTAAGGTTGATTCAATTTTGTGAGGATTACTTTTAATTTTTTTAAAAATACATTTTACCCAATTAAGGGGCAATTTAGAGTGGCCAATCTACCTACCCTGCACATCTTTGGGTTGTGTTGGGTTGAAACCCACGCAGACACGGGGAGAATGTGCAAACTCCACACGGACAATGACCCAGGGCCGGGATTCGAACCTGGGTCCTCAGCGCCGTAGGCAGCAATGCTAACCACTGTGCCACCGTGCTGCCCCAAGGATTATTTTTTTGATGCAGAAATAGAATGATCTGACCCAATATTTTCAGAATAAAGCTGGAACGGAATATTATCTGGATTGTGATATTTGCAGTTCATCAATATTGCCCACTCTTAAAGGAAACAGAATTAACAGAGTTACGGCCTTGAGGCCTACCAAGGTAGAAAGTAAACTTGCAGCTGAAATGTGCAGCAAGTCAGCAGGGTCATTGGTATTTTTGCCAGTCTGTGCTAATACAAGGTCCATCAGATATTCAGCACTGGGCCTTAGCAGCCTTCAACCCATGAGTTGGAGATGCCAAGGGGGCTGACAATAAGTGGCTCATGGTATGAACAACAGCAACATTGTTCGTAAGTTCAGAAGATATAGGAGCAGAATTTGACCATTTGGCCCATCGTGTCTGCTCCACCATCCGATCATGGCTGATCCCATCCTGACCTTAAATCCACCGTCCTGTACATTCTACATAACCCTTCAACCCATTACCAATTAAAAATCGGTCTAACTCCTCCTTAAATTTACTCACTGCCCCAACATCCATCGCACCCTGGCATAGCGAATTCTACAGATTCACAACCCTTTGGGAGAAGTGGGGTTGGATTCTCCATTACAGCGGCTAAGTGCCGGCTGAAACAGAGAATTCACACGCATTTTACGATGCCAAAATCAGCGCCGAACCCTCACCAATTCCACGACCGGTAAAACACCCGGCCCCCACGCCAAAACGGCCGGAGAATGGCAGGGTCCGTAGCCGTGCATGCGCACTGCGGTGGCCTGCAGCGGTCACGCCGTACAACATGGCGATGGCTTTGCACGAACACAACCTGTCAAATAAGGTCCCAAAGGCCAACTCATGGCCACCCACTGGCCACCCCCCACCAGTCCCTCCAGCCCTCACAGAAGCCCCCCCCCCCCCCCCCCCCGCCTCGGCCAACGTCTCCTGGCTGACTGTCACCACAGTTGGGTTCCTGACAGCTCAGACCACACGATAACCACACGGTTGGGAGTTTGGTCCATCAGGGACGAAGCATGAGGGGAGGGCCTTCCAATGATGCGGCAATGCTATTCCAATGGTGATGCCGCCATTTTGGAGAGGGCAGAGACTGGAAAACCAGCGTCAAACCAGCGCCGCCCCCGATTTGGGCTTATGAAGGGATTCTCTGCCCGATCGCCGATTACGCATCAGGCAGCGGAGAATCCCGCCTGTACTTCCTCCTCAACTCTGTTTTAAATTTACCACCTCTTATCCTGAGACTATGACCTCTCATTCTATGGGCCAAAAAACTGTGTGCATCAATGTCAATTTTCTCCCACGGTCTTTCTTTTCTCCTTTCCCATGACCATTTGCTTCCCCAAAAAAGTCCGAAGATTTTCTCCAAATGTTTTTCCAGAACTTGCCGTACACACATTTGGATATATTAAAGAAAGACTACTTGCATTTATATCGTACCTTTCACATTCACAGGATGTCCCAGAGACAAACCAATACGTTTCGCACACTTCACAGTGCTTTTTGAAGAATAGTCTCAAGAACTGAATGCAGTTTTACTGAAAATATAACATAATAATAATGTCACAAGTATGAAGTCACCCTAGTCACCACATTCTTGTGCCTGTTCGGGTAAGCTGGTACAGGAATAGAACCAGCACAGCTGGCCTTGATCTGCGTTACAAACCAGCTGTCAAGCGCACTGAGCTAAACCAGCCCTGCATGAAGTAGTCCAGTGTGTGACAATAAAGGAAAGCCATAATTGATGCCAAACAGGTCCAAACTTCACTCAGCCTTTTGGGGTCATTTGCATTTAATGATTTCCAAAAATGCCGACCATTGATTTTTTGATTTGCAAAAAAGATACAAGTGCAGATCGATACCAGGCCAATGACTTCAGCTCGTTCTTGGAGATAATTTAGATTTTACTTTATGGGTTTATTCAGAAGCTCTCTGCAGCTCCCAGTTCCATAAATCTTCAAACAGGAAAAGGGCAACAAAGTTCATCAATCATCTATTTAAATGTAAATGACCGCACAAGTATTTAATGGGCAGGATTCCGTTTGGGAGAGTGTTTCCCTGTCGGAAATGAATCGCCGCTGATTTGCGCTCACGCTTGGAAAGAGAATCCAGAGGCGAATCCCTGTCCCTTGCCATGCAAATTTATGCATGGCAGGGATTCTTTCGCAAATCCTGCTTTCAGGCCGCCATTTTGAGCAGGCGCTACCCCCCCCCCCCCCCAAGGAAAGCCAGGCCCTCCCACCACAGGGTTTCCTGGGTCACCCCACCCCACACTACCAGGGTTACCCCCCTCACCAGAAATGCCCAAAAGCGAGCCCCCCCCATCAGAGACCCCCCAATTTCAGTGACCCCCATCAGAAACCCTCACATTCCAGAGACCCCTCCCTGGAAGCCCCCTCCCCCCCCCCAGCCATTACAGAGACCATTGTCTGGAAGCTCCTCATTACAGAGACTGCTGCCCTTAACCCCTCCCCCATTACAGAGACTGCTGCCTGTAACCCCTCCCCCATTACAGAGACTGCTGCCTGTAACCCCTTCCCCATTACAGAGACTGCTGCCTGTAACCCCTCCCTCATTACAGAGACTGCTGCCTGTAACCCCTCCCTCATTACAGAGACTGCTGCCTGTAACCCCTCCCCCATTACAGAGACTGCTGCCTGTAACCCCTCCCCCATTACAGAGACTGCTGCCTGTAACCCCTCCCTCATTACAGAGACTGTTGCCTGTAACCCCTCCCTCATTACAGAGACTGCTGCCTGTAACCCCTCATTACAGAGACTGCTGCCTGTAATCCCTCCCCATTACAGAGACTGCTGCCTGTAACCCCTCCCCCATTACAGAGACTGCTGCCCTTAACCCCTCCCTCATTACAGAGACTGCTGTCTGTAACCCCTCCCCCATTACAGAGACTGCTGCCCTTAACCCCTCCCCCATTACAGAGACTGCTGTCTGTAACCCCTCCCCCATTACAGAGACTGCTGCCCTTAACCCCTCCCTCATTACAGAGACTGCTGCCTGTAACCCCTCCCTCATTACAGAGACTGCTGCCTGTAACCCCTCCCTCATTACAGAGACTGCTGCCCTTAACCCCTCCCTCATTACAGAGACTGCTGCCTGTAACCCCTCCCCCATTACAGAGACTGCTGCCCTTAACCCCTCCCTCATTACAGAGACCATGCCTGAAAGACCCCCATTACAGGTTGACCTGCGTGCAAGCACCACCCCCTCCCATTACAGAGACCTCTGTTTGGAAGCTATAGGGCAGTCCAGTCAGAGGCAGTGAATAAAATCATTGCTTTAAAACTCATCCGTGCAATATACCTGTTGGCTCAGGCAGAGAAGGCAGCACCTGTAAACTCTCACAAGGGGAAAACCACATCAGCTGGGTTTAAACACCCTCAGATCTTTGATCTGGAAGGCTTTCATTCACATCAATGTGAAATTGATTTTACTAGTCTGTGATTGACAGTTTTTACACTGCCAGCTGTCTGGATTGTTTAATCTCATTTCCATTCACACTTGGGTTTATTTCAAGTACGAAGCTGTGAAACTAATTGCACTGTTTGTTCACATCTAGCTATGATTGGCAGCTCTTGGGCCACATCAAAGGCAGTTAAGTGCTTTATACACAGAAAAAAGAGGAGGTGAGAGCACTGTCAAATGGGCAGTGCCTGGGTAGTGCCAAAGGGGGAGTTCCATGGGGAGAGCTTTTCCGCTTGGGGGGAGGGGAGGGTTTGCATGGGGGGGTTCCATGGGGGAGGTGTGTTCCATTAGGGTGTATCCTTGAGGGTGGTTCCTGGTGGGGGGAAGTTCTGTAGGGGAGGGGATTCTATTGGCGAGTGTTCCCTGGATGGTGGGTGTTTGGGAAAGGGACGGTCCAATTTTCATTTTTATTTTGGTTAGAGGCGCCCTTTTTAAAGACTAAATTGGGGTGGGCTCACTCACAGCCTATCAGTGTGATGTTGTGGGGATCCGCCCCTTAACCTTTTTTTTTAGAAGTCCCAAACAAAATGGCGGTGCAAGCCGCCCTTAGGGCCAATGGCTTCCTTGCTGTTTTTCCACACTGTACCACACTGCCTAAAAGTGAGAAGATTCCACCCAAGGAATGAGATCTTGCCAAAGGATGAATAGTAGAAAAATTGATAAATGCGGGTGGTAATGATCCACACCGCGCAGGATGCTCAATTCCTCAATGTTTGTTTTCTTAAACCTTTTCATGTGACATGAGCATCATTGGCAAGGCCATTCCAGATTGCCCTTGAACTGAAGACAGTTAAGAGTCAACCACCTTGATTCACATGCAGGCCAGACCAGGCAAGGATGGCAGATTTCCATACATAAAGGGCATTGGTGAACAAGGGATTTTACAACAGCCAATGGTGGTCACCGTTGCTGAGAGTAGCTGCAAATTCCAGATTCATCAATTGAATTCCAGCAGCTGCCATGATGGGGGCCCAGGCCCATGTCCCCTGAGTGCCTGGCTGGGCCTCTGAATTAACAGCCCAACGACATTACTCACTGCGCCACCAATTTTCCTCACTGTTCACGATAAGTTGGTTGATGATAAATGGGATAACAAGAGTGTAATAATTTACTGAAGTATCTAAAACCACAGGCAAGGGGCAAGAATCACGATAAAATCAACGGGGGACAAACACGGTGACAGGTTTATAATGAGCAGCTGATTGCCCAATTTACAGCATTACCGAAAATCAAAATCAACCCAAACATTTGGAGTTGTTATTTAGTCGCTGCTTCTTTTGGTGTCAGAGAAAATAGTGATGATGTGAAACTATCGGTGAAATCCAAATGTTTTCTGCTGGTTATATAAAGTCTTGGGAAATATAAACTGCTTAATTCAGTGACAGTTTGGTTATGCTGATGGAACTAGTGCTTTTCATATGTTGATGCACTTAGCAACATTGCAAACAGAGACGGAATTCTCCGGATGCAGGATTCACTTTCCCACTGGTAGCGCGGCCCCCTGGTGGCGTGGGGTGGGTTCAATTGGAAATCCCATTTGCAAGCAGCGGGAGGATAGAATCCGGCTGTTAGCAAATGCCGCACGACTGAGAAGCACAAAGCTGGGAGATCGGAGGATCACGCCGCATTTGGAGAATTGTGAGCTGTTTGGGGCCCCATATCTAAGGAAGGATGTGCTGGCCTTGGAAAGGGTCCAGAGGAGGTTCGCAAGAATGATCCCTGGAATGAAGACTATGAGGAGCGGTTGAGGACTCTGGGTCTGTACTTGGAGTTTAAAACAGTGTTCTTCAAACTTTTTTTCCGGGGACCCATTTTTACCAACCGGATAACCTTCGGGACCCAACCCAGCCGACCTTCACGACCCACGTCGGCCGACCTGCGCGACCCACCATTTTCTCTCACCTTGTTTGCTGCTGATAAAAATGGAGGAAAAGGTTTTGGGTCCCTTTGGCCCTCGTACACGCTCCTCCAATGGAACCTGTTGGATGAAGTTGAAGCCTTCCGGTGTCGGAAAGTATGGAGTCTCCATCTGTCCAAAGTTCTGCATTTTTTTCCTGTAAAATTTTATCAAATAAACCCCCCACGAACTTGTAAAAAAAAATTAAATTAGTAAAATAAATGAAAAAAATGAATAAACCCCCCCAAAACTTGTAAAAAAATAAAATGAATAAAATAAATGAAAAAATAGAAATTAAATGAATAAAATAAATGAAAAAATAGAAATTAAATGAATAAAATAAATGAATAAATGAATAAAAAACCACTACAGAACTTGCAAAACAAAAAGCTGCAACCGTTTAAGAAAATAGCGCACTGCGGACAAGGTATGAGTTTTGCATTTACACTCCAAGACATTGACTCGTGAAATATAGGTCATTAAGTTTAATTTTTGAAGAGGTTAGTTCAGGTAAGGGAAGATCAAAAGGGAAACCCTGTGTGCCAGGAGGTGATTAAAGCTATCGCAAGGGGAGCTGCTTCTGACCTCAGCCACAGCAAAAATAACTGCTTAACTCTCAGCACGTCATGTCTGTGAAAAAGGCCCATTTTGAGAAGCCTTGGGTGCGATTCTCCGCAAATGCGGCGAGTCGTAAAGGATGCCGTGAAACTGGCCGTGTTTCGCGGCAGCCTCCGCGCCCTCTCCCGGGACCCAATTCTCCCCCCCTGGTGGGGCTAGCAGCGGGGCCCCGTGAAGCACGGCATCGCGGCCTTAGCGACCGTCGCTAAGTCCGCGCGCCAAGCGTCACGCCGGCTGACGCGCACGATGAAGTAAGCCACGCATGCGCGGATTGGACGGCTCCAACCTGCGCATGCACGGGGCCGTCATCTCCCTCGGCCGCCCTGCAGGACTGATCCTGCGGGGCGGCGGAGGGAGAAAGAGTGCGTCCGTTACGGACGCACTGCCCGCGATCGGTGGGCACCGATCGCGGGCCCTTGCCCCACTTGGCATGGCCGTGGTAGTGCCGTGCCAATCGGGGCCCTGGATGCCCAGAGCGGGCATGTTGCGGCCATTTTTATGACGGCAGCAAGCAGGTGTGTTTGCTGCCGTAAAAACAGCCGTAAAGGCCTGGGAACTCGGCCCATCGGCCTGGGGAGAAGGCTGTTCGCCATAAAAAACGGCGAGCAGCGATTCGTGTCGTGGGGCGGCCGTGGGGGGGGAGAATAGCGGGAGGGCGTGAAAATGTCGGGGACGCCCTCCCGCTATTCTCCGACCCGTCGTGGGCAGCGGAGAATCGCGCCCCTTGTATTTGTTTTACCTCAGAAGCAAACACCAAAGAGATATAACTGCCTGGTGTGGTAATAATTACTGGATTTGTTTTATGTTTTTTTAAAACCTTTAAGATGTTGAACGTTTGGGGTGAATTGGCTTTGAAAGTGGTGCAACAAAAGTTGTTTGGAACTGGGTAAAGCTAGTGATACTGCATATAGTCATTCTCTTAGTTAAAGATACTTCTAGTTTATTGCATTGTTGTTTATTTTATTGTTTAATAAACATTAATTTATTCTGGAATCTGGGACATAATTCTCTGGATTTCGAAAGGTTTCTCACATAAAATTAACTTTAATTCGTTGTTTTAAGTTTCCCTTCTGGGATTTGGAATAACCCACTGTTTACTATTAACCGTGTTCAGGAAAGAAGATTGTTGGGGGTAGAGGGGGACCATGTAAGGAGTTGCTGAAGTACAATCCTGCTGCTACCATTTATCCCGGAAGTGATTTCTGTTTTGCACTGACTCACAAGTAAGCATCCTGACCCTCCTGTGTTAGGCTGTCTCTCACCATTTGGATTTAATTCCAGTGCACCTAGGTCAAGCCGACCTCCTCGGCTCAAGAGGCATCGCTGCCTGGAGAAAATGAGAGATGCAGCTGACAATACAACACAGCTACTCCCTCAAATGCCTCTCTGAATCACAGGGACGCAATGTAACCAAGGCACTACCTGCTGCTGATCCAGTTTGTGGATAAAGATCCATGCCTGAAAGCATCAGCATGCAGGTACAGCATGTAATAAAAAAAGGCAAATGGAATTTTAACGATTATTGCAAAAGTACTGGAGTATACTTTCGAGAAGTGTTGTTGCAAATGCATTGGGTGTTGGTGAGACTACAACTGGAGTATTGTGTCCAGTTTTGGTCTCCTTATTTGAGGAAGGATGTGGTGGCATTGGGGGCAGTTCAGTGGAGGCTCACCAGATTGATTCCAGGGATGAAAGGATTGGCGTATGAGGAGTTGAACAGTTTGGGCTTATACTCGCTGGAGTTTAGAAGGATGGAAGGCATCTGATCAAGATATCTAAAATACTAAAAGTGATCGATAAAGTAAACGTAGACCCTCGTGGGGCAATCTCGAACGAAAGGTCACAGATATAGGTTGAGAGGCGGTAGATTTAGAACTGAGATGAGGAGGAACTATTTCTCGCAGAGGGTGGTGACTTTGTGGAACACACTGCCCCATAGTGCAGTGGAGTCGGAATCATTAAATGGTTTCAAGAAGGAGATAGATATTTTTCTGCATTATATGGATAAAGGGAACAGGCAGGGTGATAGATTTGAGACCAGGAAGAGATCAGCAATGATCTGATTGAATGGCGGAGCGGGCTTGAAGAGCTGAATTGCCTACTTCTGCTCCTAATATCCATGTTCTTATATCAGTCACAGGAGGGGGAAAAACTTAGCCCTGGCTGCAGTGCAGTTTCTGCCAATAAACAGTTCCCAGTTGGTACCTTCTGTCAGCTGGCATGGGTAAGGGTTAAATAAATTAGAATTCATGTTGCTTAGCAGCAGAATTCAGTAAATGATACTGAAAAACATCTGAATTATTTCACATCACATATTTTGACTGCAGTTGCAACATTTACCCGAAGCATCTGCAGCTGAGCTCAATCTAGTGTCCTAATAACAGTGCATCTTATCTAACTCCAATTATCAAAATAAAATTAGATTAAAAATTACCTCCATTATAATCTAAATATCACAAAAGTGGGATAGGTCAAGGTAAAATGAAATCTGAAACATGAGCAAGTGAAATTAAGGCAATTAAAACCTCGGCGAGGTCTTTTTTATATTTGTCAAGGAACGGGTAATAGCTTAAAAAATGCTTTAATACAGGAGCATTTTTCAAAAATATAATGGCCCGGATTTTATTATGAGTCCAACCGGTCAGATTGATGAATCTTCACTGTTACACAGATGGCAAAGCAGGAATGAGAAATAGAAAATATATTTCAATCATTATTTGTGGAGTGAGATAAAGATTGCAACATGCACAAGGAGAAACATTAAATATATAAACTTTAACAAAGGTAATTTGAAAAAATCTGCAATGTTAACTTTCTTCAAAAGGAATGCTACCCCACACTTGTGAAATTAGATTTTCAGGGTTGGGAGCAGTGGGCTAGATTGCAAACAGGGAATATTTCCCTCGCCCACCTACTAAAGCAGCCCATTGCCATTGTTTAATCAGGGACCTACAGCGCAGTAAGGGGTCTGATTTCCATTTCATAGCTGGTGTTCCCCAGGGCTCTGGAAACTCGGGAATGAGAGAGGATCAGCAGCTGCTGGCTCCGGGTGGAAAGTATCTCCTCCAGCACTGCTCTGTGGTCCAGGTGCTGCAGTTGTCCTCACCCAGCCCCTTAGAGAAGCTTTCAGCTCATTGTAGCCTATCTCTCTTTCCATAATCGTTAGCCTCACTCACCCAAGTCACAATCGCTCCCTCCTCTGATGGCCTCTTTCCTCCCTTTCTTCCTCTCTTTCCTCAGGCCCTGGCCTTTTTGCTCCTACCTTCTTGAAGTTTCCTCCCTTTCCTCCAATCTCTAGATCCTCCCCCTACCCGCTTGCCAGTGGGCACCCCCAAGTCTTCCCAGCTACGTCCTCCTGCTATAGTTTTACCCTTAGCTATTTGCCTGAGAGCTGGGTAGGACATGCAAGAAAAGAATTAGAATGAGTTCCTGCTACTAAAATGGACAGGCCGACCTCAGCCCTTGGCCTTGCTAAATTTTCTCCATGCTACCTGTACATTCCCCAAAATACCAGAGCCAAAATCATTATTTTCAAGTAATGGATGGAACTTTGGCTGGATTCTCTGATGCTCAGCTGGTTGGCGATGCATCGTTCGCTGGTGGCAGGATTTTCTCCTCCCGCCTCTTGTCAATGGACTTTCCCATTGAAGCCAGCCCACACCACCTGGAAACCCACGGGGAGGGGTACACTGCCATCGCAAAAGCGGATTGTAACAGCCAGAGATTCCGGCCAGAATCTTGCATTGTCGCCCCTATTTGTGAAGGCCGGCTGGTATTAAGTGCCCATTGGATGCTTCAATGACCACCGTCACGCTTTCCCTGGAATTACCCCCCCCCCCCCACCTCACTGAGGATTTATGAGTATTCAGAGATCAGCTGCCCTCCATTGCAGGCTGTACCACTGGGTGTGATGGCAGCTGCTGGCAATGCACCCAACGAGGCATCTGACATCACAGGATGGAGTCGCGGGGTGGTGGTCACGGGAGGCTCGAGGGGCGGCGGTGGCAAGCGTAGAAGATGTCTTTCAGGTCGGGCATTAATTACCCACTTAAGTGTCTCAAGTAGCATCCAGGTGGGAAGGCCATACTTGAGCATTCCCACTAATCGGATGGAAGCCAGAATCTCACCTGGCACCTTCCTACCTGATTAAATGCTCTCCCCACTCCCTTGCCTTCAAAGATTCCACAGAGCAGGGTATTAAATTCCACCTACTGACTGGATGCACAATGACCGGCTGTACTTTAATTTCTTTGTCCTTTGTAGTTGTTTGGAGAAACTTGCATAAACTTTCTTTTGAAATTGAAGTGGGAACCTAATGGGTACCTTGAGTAAACAAAATAATTCCTGGCTACCAGTGTCTCTGTTAACAACCAAATAATCCTTTGTTCGGGCTTTAACGTTCTCATTATTCTTTCCCTTCCTTGAATTACGGAATTGTAACATTGTCCTCTGCCATCTCCATTACACTGTCATCTTTTGTAAATACCTTGATAGTGCGTGTCAATGAGCGATTTGACCTACACGCACACACACTGACCAAGACTGGGTAAAATGAAAGATTTTGTTTCCCCTATCCAATTACAAGAGCAGTGAAAACAATTGTATCAAGCCCCAAGTCCCCACAAACCCACTCTCAATCAGATCTGTGAGTGTGATTAGACTAGTAACCTGAAGGCCCAAGCTAATGCTATGAGGACAATGGTTGAAATGCCACTCGGGCAGCTGATGGAATTTGAATTCAAATAATAAATCTGAAATTCCTAGTCATGGTTAACATGAAAATGAGAACCGTTTTGCTTTGTTGTAAAAACCCATTTGATTCACCCCTGCCACCCTTTCCTGGACTGGCCTACATGTGACTCAAAGCATCATAGAATTGACAGTGCAGAAGGAGGCCATTCGGCCCATCGAGTTTGCACCGGCCCCTGAAAGAGCACCCTACCTAAGTCCACACCTCCACCCCATCGCCGTAACCCAGCAACCCAACCTAACTCCCAGACACTACAGGGCAATTTAGTGTAACCAATCCACCTAACCCGGACTGTGGGATAAACCGGAGCACCCAGAGGAAGCCCAAGCAGACATGAAGAGAAGGTGCAGACTCCACATCGGCAGTGCAACCCCTAGCCTGACAGTAATGTGGTTGACTCTTCATTGCCCCGCTGAACTGACTGAGTAAGAATTTAGTTTAAGGGATGAGCAACAAATTGTCCTCGACCGAGTGTTGCAGACTGGCATATCCCAAGGTCCAGGACTACGTGCTGAGGGACGCACTCAAGCTTGGGGCAGCTGCCGCCAAGGCGCAATGGGGAAAGACCACTGTGTAAGGTCTTCCAACAAATGTACACCGAGGGGTGGGTAACAGTGTAAAACACCTCAGTATGGGTCACTAATACTCCAATGCATAAAAGAAACATGACAATGTAAATATTTAGGAAAGACTTGTAACGTAAAGAGGGATTTTTGTGTAATGTCATCCCAATTGAATGAAAGAATGTCAAGGGAATGTGTAACTTTGATGGAAATGTACAGCCAAGCCAATTCAAAATGTTCTGTAATGTTTATTATAGATTTTATGGATAAAGTATATTTTTGGAAAACAAAATGCGATATCCACATCCCATGAAAGAATAAATAAAAAAATACGATGAGTAAACTGAAGCTATTTAATCTTGAGCTCGCCTATATTGTAAACTGGTTGCCACATTATTCTCTGCCGTTAGCCACAAGCCATTAGGTGAGCTGATTTGATTTGTGCAATTGTTATTAAAATAGCCTTTCTCCTTTATAGTCAGCTTGTTAGTCCTGGCTTATTTAAAAGACAAAGCATGTCCCCAGGAACCACAGCTCACCTTTAGTGGTCTACTGACTGCGGTTTGCTTGAGCGTATTTAATTATAAACCTGTTTAATTGAAGTTTCCCTTCAGTTTAAAAGGGCCGAGTGAGGCTGTATGTAAAGTCTCCTTCACTGGTGGAACAGGATCAAGTTTCCCATGTGCTCATCACAAACAGCAACTGAAGAATGTGAGCAACGTGGAGGGAAAACAGTTGTGCCTGTCCTTACTCTGGGAATAGCACTGTGGACATCTTACTGTGGATTGCCATCCTCAGTTTGGCCCATTGGCAGCTGGCTGGGGGAGAGAGGTGGGGGTGTGGGTGGATGGGGGGGGTTGTGGGTGGGGGTGGGAATGGTGGAGACAAGGGGGTTCACTTACCATGGAGGCAGCCTGGGTTAGAAGAAGCGGAAAATGAGCTTTTCTGTCCCAAAGCCACCATTTTGGTTTTCTTTGGCCAAACAGCACAAATAGTGTTATCCTGCTGTTGCGCAAATTGGCAGTATGTATCCGGTGTGCTGTAGGACCCTTATTTGCGTATTTTAAAGGACGTTACACCTGATACAAGTGAGTGTGCTGCAGTAGCTCTCTTAATTGCGGCAGCTAGATTGGCAGTGAGGATGGGACAGTCAATTAACTCCCCTCCTCCCCCCCCCCCCCCCGCCCACTCAACCCCATGATAGTTTGGGACTGGGGAGGAGGGGTGGAGGTGGGGAGGTGGCAGTGGCCCAAGGTTTGCAACTGCGGTCCAGGGGATCTGCAGTTCACCTCACAAGGAAACACATAAGTAAATAAAACCACTGAATTTCCTGGGCCTCCTGTTCTGGCCCCAGATTTGATTGCCAACAAGTTTTACAGCTGTGTTTGGCACTGGGTGCGGCTGATGTGACATTTCATGAAAGCGACATCGGAATACTAACTGCTGGTTGCCTTGGCAAAGCACGCCGTTAGAATGGTGGCAGACGGAAGAACTTTGCCAAGGCAGGATTTAAATCACGGTCCCCATCTTTGAACTAATGACCTGGAGAGTTTAAATCGCCATTTTCAACTAAATCCCATCTCGTCGGTATAACTTGCCTTGTCCACTTTGTTTATCTCCTTCCACTTCAACCTGACAAAGTCGGACAATAAATGAAGAACAAGTGGTCTGTCCTGTGCTGAGGATGGACAAAGAAAATGGAATAATAATTTGAAAACTAAACCCTAGTGACTGCTAAATAAACCGATTAAGAGCGATGAATATTTATAACAAAAGTGTCATGTAAAATGCTTGGTGTAAAATATAAAAGACTCCTCGTTTCAAATAATGAATGAGAGCCTGTTGTCCCTAATTCCTTGCCTGCTCCTGAGCAGTTTGCCTACTGGCTGCGCCACGGTCAGAAGGTGCTAAGGAGCCCAACAGTTGCTTGCTGCTGGCTGCCCATTGCATTGCTAGAGCCTGGCCCATTCTGCACCACAGTGTAGTCTCTGGTGGCTGGTGACTGCCGGTTGAAGATCTCATCACATAATGGGTGCGTGTGAAACCTCTTGAAGTTTCCATTTCTTTTCCCTTCTCATCATGCGTCATTGCGAATAAAGAGAAAATCACTCAAACCGATTACAAGGCTACAGTCTAATAGTGCTTGGGTTATCTTGTAAATCACGAGGAGAATGCTCAAGGAATTTGAGAAATCTGCTTCAACCCCTCTTAGAAAAATTGCAGCCTTGAGATAATTTTGAAATTCCATCTTTCAATATTCAGTCAAATAAATCCTTCTGAAACCAATGACTACCAGGGCACTTCATGTTCTTGTTATGTGAGATTCATAAGTGTTGCTTTGTGACTTCACTACAGATTTGTATGGTTTGCCCGCCCCATGGCCGGGGAGCCCACCACAGCAGGTCAACTTCAGCAGGTCTGGAATATCCCGCTCAGCAGGAGAGGCCGGGGTATCCAGCCCCTAGCCCAGCTCTTTATCACTATCTCGGCAAATGACCAACATCCTAAACTTCCCATTCAGGAACCTGTGACACCAGGTCCTGCTGCTTAAGTATTCAAGGGTTAGTGGGCAGCACGGTAGCATTGTGGATAGCACAACTGCTTCACAGCTCCAGGGTCCCAGGTTCGATTCCGGCTTGGGTCACTGTCTGTGCGGAGTCTGCACATCCTCCCCGTGTGTGCGTGGGTTTCCTCCGGGTGCTCCGGTTTCCTCCCACAGTCCAAAGATATGCAGGTTAGGTGGATTGGCCATGATAAATTGCCCTTAGTGTCCAAAATTGCCCTTAGTGTTGGGTGGGGTTACTGGGTTATGGGGATAGGGTGGCGGTGTTGACCTTGGGTAGGGTGCTCTTTCCAAGAGCCGGTGCAGACTCGATGGGCCGAATGGCCTCCTTCTGCACTGTAATTTCTATGAGAAATTCTATGATTGCAGCTTCTATTCAGCAGACTACACAAAAGAAATGCCAAAAATTGCACTGTATTGATTAAAGATTATCCTCCGGCCTCCTAGCCATGTGCTTCTCGGTGGCGGGAGGCAGCGGGCTGTTCGCTGACAGCGGGATTCCCTGCTCCAGCATTCCCATTGAAGCCATCCAACGCCGCTGGGAAACCTGCCGGCGGGGGAGTGCTGCCGGTGCGACCGGAGAACCCTGGCTCCAGCGAATGGTTGGAGAATTCCGACCGTAGTCTAGCTGTCAGTTCAGGTGCATTGATTTAACAAGACTCTCAATAAACTCACGGCTACTGTGTTAACCTGTCCTTCGTGTTTTTAGCCAGTGTATTAGATTCTTATATAGGTCAGTGATTCTGAAATTACTTCATTGAAAAGTCACTTTTCAAAGGGATTAGTCATAGCTCCCAAAGTAGCGAATCTTGACATTGATTCCGAGTCCCACATCCCCTTTTAAAAAAATCATTTTGTGCGATGTGGGCGTCGCTGGCAAATTCAACATTTGTTGCCAGTCATTAATTGCCCTTGAACGGAATGACTTGTTCGGCCATTTCAGAGGCAGTTGAGAGTCAATCAACTCGCCGTGGTTCTGGAGTCAGATGTAGGCCAGGCCAGGTAAGGATGGCAGATTTCCTTTCCTAAAGGGACATTTGTGAATCAGATGGGTTTTTGTGACAAATGATGCAAATTTCTTGAACCGTTACTGAGAAAAGCAGGAGGATGCTCAGCTGCCCGCCACCGATAGCGGAGTTCCAATGCTCTGAACCAACAGCGGCATCACGATTCACACCATGCCAGCAGGAGGATTCAAATGGGTCAATGTTTATGAACATCTAACTATGATTGACAGCTCCTGACCACATGAAAAGCAGTTAAGTGCTTTCTGCTGCGAAAAAGAGGAAGTGAAAGTACATAACTCCTGGAGGTTTATTAACATTGAGCTTAGCTTCAAAGCAAGGTACCTGAGATGCATTAAAGCCTGAAAGAAAACTAAAATAAACAATCCCCCCAAGACACCTGGCTGCCTAGAAGCTATTACCCTGCCAATTGCAGCCTATTAAAAGCTTTTTCTCTTTGAAAGTGAATAAAAGCTTTGCAGGTGAGAGGATCAGATGGGGTTTAAAGCCTTGTGATGTGTTTTTGGTTTTCTATTCAGTAACAGCTGCTGCTTTCTACACCTCTGCAGACTGCAAAAAACCTCCTAACTGTATCTACTACCCTCGTGGAGCTGCATTTGTGCAGAAAAGATTCTATTAAATGAAGAGCTAGGAGCACGGAGAGAAGTTGTTTGGGACAGAGAAGGAGGATTCCAGGTGCAGTACTGTACTGATAGCTACGGGAAGAAAGATAGATCATAATACATAAGGCGCACAATTTGACATTAATTCAAAATGGCTTGTTAAATATTAGTAACTTGCAGTGGAATAATCTCACTTTAGCCTGAAGAAAATGGTATATTTTTGGCTATGTTTCACTGTAAATTGAACATATGTTAATTCCACTCTTTCAGATCAATCTTTGTGATGGTCCCCACTCAAAGAATGCGGCTGTCAATCTTGCTGAGAAACAAAGGTTTCACATCATCAGCATGTATTGGTTTCAAATACTGGTATCCAAATGTACAATGCCGAAATGTTTTTATTGTTCTAGGGTTCTTCAGCCGATTCTGAAGGACAACTTTAGCACATATGCCATTGAGGGTGTTGAACAACTTGGACAGACTGCCACTGAAGAATCCTTGAGGCCAAGACACAGGGCTCACTTAGTCAGATGGTAGTATTGGAGAACTGAGCTGCGATCTCTTAACTGCCAAATCTCCCAAACAAAAATATTTTAATAAACACAAGGAGTGAACGAAGAAGAACTGGACATGCACATAAGTAATTGTTAAAATAAAAGAAAACTGACTAATATTGACAACAAGGTGCTGAAATACATGAGGAGTATTATCAGATAAAGCAGTGCACAGAAGACCATGTATGCCCTCTATAGGCTGAGAATGGTATTTTATATTCAAAGATTAGCCTGGCTTTGTTTTGAAATGAGTTTAATTTGTGTTCAGAACATAGTTTTAATAATCAGATCCTCAACTCACTTTCATTGAGTTTCTGGAGAATATTTTTAAACTTTAGGCATTTTCAGATCTCTGAATGTTGGACCTGTACGATGTGTTTGACTCATTTAACGTGAAAGTTAAGTTTTGAAGAACTTTGGCAGAAGTTTGTCGGCTTCATTAGAAACAGAAAACTTTTGGGGAAAGGGGTCCACAGAAGGTTTTAAGCTTAAAATCAGTTGTTGGAAAAATATTAGAAACCTTTGGATCACATGTGGAAATTAGAAGTTGAAGAACGGTCATTCTGAATTTAGAGCACGTTTGAAGTAGTTTTAACAACTTGAAATGTTTTATAATGGAGAAAATGGCAGCACACGCTGACTTTTCTATCAAGTGTAATGATTTTCCACTCTGTATTGGGCCATCGTGTCCTGGAATAATAGGATATGGGTCCATGGCTGGCGACACAGTGAGTTGCTAATCTCATTTCTGGATTGAAAATCAAAGGGGGGCCACCCTGGAACATTTACGCACCTACAAACTACTCAAGATATTGTATTGATTTAGAAAAAACTGGGCTGCCCAACATCAGCTAGCAATAATGTGTGACCTGGAACAGCCAAAGCAACAGGAAAGGATAACATAATCCCTTGCGAACAATAAATCGCCCAAAAATGGAAAGATATCTAAGTCACAGAATTAATAGCTGAGAAAAATGTAATTGATGTTGCATGACCAAAAAATAAGCCCGATGATATGCTTGGCAAGACTGTTAGGATTTGTTACAGTTTATGAGTAATTGATAGACGGTTAAAATATGTTGTAAATGAATGAAGGTCAGGAGGTGAGACGGCGGTGATCTGTGAGTGTTTGTCTACTTTAGTAACTCGGAGGAAGCTGGCGGTAAATGAACATAGTTTTATTTAATTATTTGCAAAGTTCTGCTCAGGGCAGCATGCCACTCCCAGTATGGTCCTTGCTGGGAGAACTAACCACACCAGGCCCTGCTTTGGGCCGGCTTTCATCTTAATTCATAACAACCCCCAGGTGTGTGGTCTACGCCCTCTATCTGGGAGGCTCGTACTCCACGAATCCCACGGGGAGATCGATGATGGTTTTCCCTTGGTCCTCGTGGGGGTTCTGGCATCTGCGAATCTCATGTACACCATTTTGATTCATAGCTTCCAAAGTTTTTATGAACTAGACATTCATGTTTGCCAATATAAAATGACGTGAGGAGAATGGTCACGAGAGAAACTCAACACCTTAAGGTAGCCAGCAAATGGTAACCAATGTTTACATATTATGGTACAAACACTTCTCTCCCGGTCATTCATCAGATTCATGAGATCTGCACAACTCTGCGAATTAGTGTCCTTTGTATAGATACAGAAATCTGTGCTCACAAATCCTAAACTAACTTTAATAACTTGGGGTGCTTTACACGCTTATTAAATGTTCAAATAAATAGATTTGCAATGTTGAAATGATGGAAAGGAATCTTTCCAATGCATCATGTTAGTGTGCCAGCAAAGTAAATTAAATATTTTTAATTGTTGAATTACATACCCAATAAATTAAATTGTTATAATGCTAAATGAAATGCTTACAATTTGGAGTGGGGGGGGGGGGGGGGGGGGGGGAAAGTATTTCATTAATGTAAATTACATTTTAGGATATTTCACAGTGAGTGCATAATTGATTGTTTTGAAGAGGAGAATGTAGAGTAAAATTCAACGGGTTGGAACACAGTCTCCGAGGACCGTAGGCTGACGTTGCCTTTTGAGAGAGAGAGAGAGCTGACTGGTGTGGGCGAGGGGCAAGGTTGACAAGGTTCATTGACAACCTCAGCTGGTACGGGAATTGAACCTATGCTGTTAGCATCGCTCCGCATTATGAACCAGCTGAGCTAACCGACCCCCAGCAAAGCGATTACATGTATGTGATAAGATCACGATGTGACATAAAGTTTTAACACAATACCTAAAGAGAACTGAACAAGTTTGAATGGAATATGGTGTTCAGCATGGGTTCATTCTGTCAATAAAGAATGCAAAAATACATTTATAAGTATATTTGTATACTAATATCAGTTAAATCTTAACTCCAGTGTTAGACCAATCATGGTCTTTTTAAAAAAAATAGGACTGATGCCATAGGTTTGATAAATCAGGGTCTTGAAGATAAACAAACTGCAACAAAACCTGATAGTCCCAAAAATGTGTGCGCTGATCATGATGCAGAATTAACCTGCGTTCATTATCTCTGATACAGGCATGAAGAACAAAACATTCAATGTATAAGTGGAATAGCTAGCGATGTTCATCACTGCTAAGAGTTTCCTTGAAGATCATGATCTGTCATCCAAGGAATGCAGAAAGGGAAAGGTACGATATGTTTGGCTGGAGTGGGCCCTTAAATGTATGGGACACTCGGAAATTTGCTCGCCTCAGCAAAGCCAAAGGACAGGTTGCTGAAGGGAATTTTTATTAAGCTGCAGCAGTCCCAAACCTTTGGAGTTCACAGGGAGCCATTGTTTTGGACCAAGGAATCAGCAGCTCAAAACCCTGTGTGTGTACCTACATAGACTGCAGCAGTTCAAGAAGGCAGCTCACCACCACCTTCTCAAGGGCAATTAGGCGGCTAGTCAGCTATGCAGCTTCGGGGAATGGGAGCCACAGGAACAGTCCTTTCATGTATGAGAGTCCAAACCAATGGGATAACTATCATTGCCCTTTGGTGATTGCAAATCAAGTGAGCTTGGAGAATTTCAATTTGCTTCTCTGCCGTCATGGGCACAAAGGTGTCACAAGTTGACACCAGAAGATAAGCTGTTCTGGTATAGCAGGAAGTGCTCCTTCAAGCTGCTTTAAGACCACTTACTTGGACAGGAAACCACTTTATATTTAGATATGTTGCACATCAGCTGTAGATGTTTGACACTGACACTTGGTACCCATGGGAGTGGAAATCCTCCATTCTGAATCATTGA
Source organism: Scyliorhinus canicula (assembly GCF_902713615.1). NCBI lineage: Eukaryota > Metazoa > Chordata > Chondrichthyes > Carcharhiniformes > Scyliorhinidae > Scyliorhinus > Scyliorhinus canicula. The sequence continues at coordinate 18,432,421 of NC_052161.1, forward strand.
CAGCCTTCATGTTGATCGGGAAGATAAAAGAAAATATTATATACTCGGGGAAATAACTCGGTCTTGAGGCGTGAGGATTAATTAACCCATTAAAAAATGACTAGAGTTATTCAGACTCTCTGGAGTAGTCACAAATTGTTGAAAATTTGGATTTCACTCTTAATCAGATCAGATTTCTTGCATTTGAAACCAGAACCATCCCGATCGATGCCCATAGGGCCCTGAGGGTCATCCTGGGAGGGTGGGGTAACTGATTTGTTCCCCAGCTGCCCCTGCATCATTTGACTCTGCCAGCTCTGGAGGTACCCCAATGTCTGCAGCATGATGTCAACGTCCTCGGTGATGCTCCGCAGTGACTTGGACAAGCTCTGGAGAGCCACAGCAATGCCCACCTGCGACTGGGACATGCTCAGCAGCTCCTCAGACAACTCCACCTGGGACACGTTCCCCTAGTGAGTCGGACATACTGTCAAAGTGCATAGCCATGGCCGTCACGGACTGAGATACACCACTCATGCTGCTAAGGCCGTGCACCAGGCTCGCCACTGCAGTCGCCACCCTGGCAGTGTTGGCCTCAGTGCCATGCACTTCCACCGCCATCTCCTGTGCCCGTAGCCTCTGGTTCTCCTCCAATTGGTTCTGTATCTGCCGAAGTGTTGCTGACATCCCCCCTCGGAATATCACGTCCGCATCATATCGCCTGCATCAGCTCTGAGTGAACCTGGCCCAGAGGCTCAGCATCCGACTGGGACCAGGTGGGTCATGGGATCCAGCGGACCTCTGACTGCTGTCTCGCCTGAGTGTTCCTGCTTCTACCTGATGTGCATCAGCAACTGTGAGGTGCTCACCAGATTGTGCCCCAGAAGCCTGTCCACTACTGCCGCCCACCGAGGTGTGTGTCTCTGAATTGGTCAAGGGTGGGGATAACAGCTGTGCTGCGAATACAGTGGTCGTCTCGGAGCTCCCCTCCGAGGTATTCCCATGGGAGGCAGTCGGTGGGGGAACACCCCGGATGGGCCGGCACTGTCGGATGGTGATCGGGAGGGACAATGGGCATGTGGTCAGTCGGAGGGGTGGATCATTGCCATTAACAACTCACGTGTGACAGGCCTTCTGGGTGATGGCTGATGGATACTCACCTCTGCGCCAGAAGCCAACCTCCACGTTAGTAACTGATCTGTCCTTGGCCACCTCCGCAGCCTCCATTGCCCGTCCCTACGAGGGCGTGAGAACTCTGATGTCCGGCACCCCGCCGCCCATCTGGGCCCTCTCCCATCTGTTGTGGACCAACTTCTCCTGCAGGGACACAGAGGGGAATCCTGAGCCGCACACATTGTTCATCGCAGAGAGAGAAGGGGGATGAGGGTGGGATGGGGGGGGAGGGTGGAGAATGGGGGGGGTGTGTGGAATGGTGAGGGTATTGGTGGGGTGGATTGGAGGGGTGGGGGGAATAGGGAGAGGGGCAGGCATGGGCAGCACTGCTGGACATGGATGGGCCGGGGCACGGTATAGTCCTGGCGGGGGCAGTGCCAGGCACATGATTGTCGGGGGCCCAGGGTAGCAGGTGTTGCCAGGGGGCTGCTGCCAACCCACCCGTGAGGCCCGGTGGAGGTCGTTGATCTTCTTACGGCACTGGCTGCCGGTCCATGTGGTGATGTGCCTGAGCTGATGGCCGCTGCCACTTCCTCCCAGGCAGAACTGACTGCCCTGACCCTCCAAGTCCCTCAGGGAAACAGGAATCCTGTTTGCACTCGACCGCGTCCAACAATCTGTCCAGGCTGGCATTCCCGAAACATGGGGCTGGTCTCCTCACTGGCATGGCTGCGAGCTGTGAGGGGTTTGCTTTGGGGATCGCTGCTCCCCTCGTTGGCATGGGACTGGCAGGCATGGTCCCGATGAATCAGCTGGCAGGACCATAATTTGTGGCGTGAAACCCATGGAACCTTATTAAGTGGATCAATTAACGTTTGATACCAGCGTTAATCAAACGCTGGTATCAGGGGAGCACAGGTAAGGACAGTCCCCAGGGGCACCACCTGGTGAGGACTGTTTCCTGGTGCTGGGGGTTGTCAATGGGGGTGTGAAGGTTTCCTGGGCTGCTCCCTGTGGGGGAGGGGGTCCCGTGTCCATGGGGGGTTTATTTATTTATTTTTTGATCGGGGTGCCCTTTAAAATTGGCTCCCCGATACCTCAGCAACCTCTCCCACCAGCATGACCACGTGGGACCCACCCCTTCCACTTTGTTTCTAAATGCTTGAAAATATGGCAGAAAACCCAGCAAGGCAGATGACAGCCTGCCTTCTACTTTCCCATCCAGAGACAAGACTGGAGAAGACAATTTTAAATTCTGCCCACGGTGTCTGACATTAGATGTGATTCCGCGATTGAACACCATTTGCTAAATAATCCTCAGTGTGCTAAGAGTTACGCTGACAACCAATTTAAGATTGTCAGTTGGGCTCATCGTGCGGCTTATTTGCACATACTGGAAGAACATATGAACTAGGAGCAGGAGTAGGCCATATGGCCCCTCGAGCCTGCTCCACCATTCAATGAGATCATGGCTGATCTTTTGTGGACTCAGCTCCACTTTCCGGCCTGAACACCATAACCCTTAATCTCTTTATTCTTCAAAAAACTATCTATCTTTATCTTAAAAACATTTAATGAAGGAGCCTCTACTGCTTCACTGGGCAAGGAATGCCATAGATTCACAACCCTTTGGGTGAAGACGTTCCTCCTAAACTCAGTCCTAAATCTACTTCCCCTTATTTTGAGGCTGTGCCCCCTAGTTCTGCTTTCACCCGCCAGTGGAAACAACCTGCCCGCATCTATCCTATCTATTCCCTTCATAATTTTATATGTTTCTATAAGATCCCCCCTCATCCTTCTAAATTCCAACGAGTACAGTCCCAGTCTACTCAACCTCTCCTCGTAATCTAATCCCTTCAGCTCTGGGATTAACCTAGTGAATCTCCTCTGCACACCCTCCAGTGCCAGTATGTCCTTTCTCAAGTAAGGAGACCAAAACTGAACACAATACTCCAGGTGTGGCCTCACTAACACCTTATACAATTGCAGCATAACCTCCCTAGTCTTAAACTCCATCCCTCCAGCAATGAAGGACAAAATTCCATTTGCCTTCTTAATCACCTGTTGCACCTGTAAACCAACGTTTTGCGACTCATGCACTAGCACACCCAGGTCTCTCTGCACAGCAGCATGCTTTAATATTTTATCATTTAAATAATAATCCCATTTGCTGTTATTCCTACCAAAATGGATAACCTCACATTTGTCAACATTGTATTCCATCTGCCAGACCCTAGCCCATTCACTTAAACTATCCAAATCCCTCTGCAGACTTCCGGTATCCTCTGCACTTTTTGCTTTACCACTCATCTTAGTGTTGTCTGCAAACTTGGACACATTGCCCTTCGTCCCCAACTCCAAATCATCTATGTAAATTGTGAACAATTGTGGGCCCAACACTGATCCCTGAGGGACACCACTAGTTACTGATTGCCAACCAGAGAAACATCCATTAATCCCCACTCTTTGCTTTCTATTAATTAACCAATCCTCTATCCATGCTACTACTTTACCCTTAATGCCATGCATCTTTATCTTATGCAGCAACCTTTTGTGTGGCACCTTGTCAAAGGCTTTCTGGAAATCCAGATATACCACATCCATTGGCTCCCCGTTATCTACTGCACTGGTAATGTCCTCAAAAAATTCCACTAAATTAGTTAGGCATGACCTGCCTTTTATGAACCCATGCTGCGTCTGCCCAATGGGACAATTTCTATCCAGATGCCTCGCTATTTCTTCCTTGATGATAGATTCCAGCATCTTCCCTACTACCGAAGTTAAGCTCACTGGCCTATAATTACCCGCTTTCTGCCTACCTCCTTTTTAAACAGTGGTGTCACGTTTGCTAATTTCCAATCCACCGGGACCACCCCAGAGTCTAGTGAATTTCGGTAAATTATCACTCGTGCATCTGCAATTTCCCTAGCCATCTCTTTTAGCACTCTGGGATGCATTCCATCAGGGCCAGGAGACTTGTCTACCTTTAGCCCCATTAGCTTGCCCATCACTACCTCCTTAGTGATAGCAATCCTCTCAAGGTCCTCGCCTGTCATAGCTTCATTTCTATCAGTCGCTGGCATGTTATTTGTGTGTTCCACTGTGAAGACCGACACAAAAAACCTGTTCAGTTCCTCAGCCATTTCCTCATCTCCCATTATTAAAACTCCCTCCTCATCCTCTAAAGGACCAATATTTACCTTAGCCACTCTTTTTTGTTTTATATATTTGTAGAAACTTTTACTATCTGTTTTTATATTCTGAGCAAGTTTATTCTCATAATCTATCTTACTCTTCTTTATAGCTTTTTTAGTAGCTTTCTGCAGCCCCCTAGAGATTTCCCAGTCCCCTAGTCTCCCACTAATCTTTGTCACTTTGTATGCTTTTTCCTTCAATTTGATACTCTCCCTTATTTCCTTAGATATCCATGGTCAATTTTCCCTCTTTCTACCGTCCTTCCTTTTTGTTGGTATAAACCTTTGCGGAGCACTGTGAAAAATCGCTTGGAAGGTTCTCCACTGTTCCTCAACTGTTCCATCATAAAGTCTTTTCTCCCAGTCTACCTTAGCTAGTCCTTCTCTCATCCCATTGTAATCTCCTTTGTTTAAGCACAAAACACTAGTATTTGATTTTACCTTCTCACCCTCCATCTGTATTTTAAATTCCACCATATTGTGATCGCTCCTTCCGAGAGGATCACTAACAATGAGATCATGAATCAATCCTGTCTCATTACACAGGACAAGATCTAGGACCTGCTTGCTCCCTCGTAGGTTCCATTACATACTGTTCTAGGAAACTATCGCGGATACATTCTATAAACTCCTCCTCAAGGCTGCCTTGACCGACCTGGTTAAACCAATCGACATGTAGATTAAAATCCCCCATGATAACTGCTGTACCATTTCTACATGCATCCGTTATTTCTTTGTTTATTGCCTGCCCCACCATAATGTTACTATTTGGTGGCCTATAGGCTACTCCTATCAGTGACTTCTTCACCTTACTATTCCTGATTTTCACCCAAATGGATTCAACCTTATCCTCCATAGCACCGATGTCAACATACACAGGTCCCTGTTCTTTGCTGACAGAAAGAACATTTACACTCATTGCGGCTGTTTCAGCTGAACAAAGTAAGTGACAGCCATTCATTGATTTGATTCTCAGAGTAATCCACTGACCTATCAGATTCAAACTGCTTGGTTTAAACTTCAGAAAAATGCTGGGCAGTTAACTGTCAGTCTCAAGCAACTAGTACCTTCTCCAAGGCAATGCCCCTACCAATCAGTGCCCACTGATCCATATTCTATTCTCAGACAGTATAGATTTGTTGATTTCTCTGACATGGTATTATTGCCAAAGTCTTGCTGAGTGCAAGACAAAAAGCTTTGACGAAATGTATCTCTTTTTTCAGCAATGCTATGATTCTGTACTACTAAATGTTTCACTGAATGTTCACTACTAAATATAATAAAAGTGCAGGTGTTTTTTTCATTAAATTCCTTATGCAAATTATTAATTCACACCAGAAATAGAAGTTTAGCCATTTTTATAACAATGAGCATTACAAGAGAACGTGTTTATTTGAAACATTCTAATATGTGTTATAAATTTGTCACAACAATCTTCTGACAAATTACAGGTTTTTAAAAGACAAAATCATCAGTGAGAGAAATCTTACTGAGAATACCACAGTGCCATGTTTGTGATTACGATGACTTATGCCACATACATGGGAGCCAGTCTGCTGGTGTGTAGTCACATGAGTGGCGGGGATCAAGGCCTGTTCTGCCAGACGACCGTGCTGTGGTGTTAGGAATCATTGCCTTAACCATCAGACGAGCCTGCAGCCAACCTTGGAAGAAACTTGCAAAACATTGCTTGAAGATAATATCGCGAGCTGGAGTGCGGAGGTGCAAGTCTACCAGCAGGTGCATTTAGATGCCTTGTTACACCCGCCACCCGAGAGCGGTGGGAGACTGGAATTCGCTGCCTGAAAGGATGGTTGAATCAGAAACTCTCGTAATATTTAAGAAGTATTCAGATATTTACATGTGCTGCCATAACCTCCAGGGTTGTGGGCCAAGCGCAGGAAAATGAGATTGGTGAAAGACCATAAGACGCAAGAGCAGAATTAGGCCATTTGGCCCATCACGTCTTCTCTGCCTTTCAATCATGGCTGATATATTCCTCATCCCCATTCTCCTGCCTTCTCCCCATAACCCCTGATCCCCTTATGAATCAAGAACCTATCTATCTCTGCCCTACATACACTTAGTAACTTTGCCTCCCCAGCCTTCTGCGGCAAAGAGTTCCACAGATTCACCACCCTCTGGCTGAAGAAATTCCTCCTCATCTCTGTTTTACAGGATCGTCCCTTCAGTCTGAGGCTGTGCCCTCGGGTTCTAGTTTCTCGTACCATTGGAAACATCCTCTCCATGTTCACTCTATCGCGACCTCTCAGTATTCTGTAAGTTTCAACAAGATCCCCCTTCATTCTTCTAAACTCCAACGAGTACAGAATCCTCAACCGTTCCTCACATGACAAGCTCTTCATTCCAGGGATCATTCTTGTGAACCTCCTCTGGCCCCTCTCCAATGTCAGCACATCCTTCTTAAGATGCGGGGCCCCAAACTGCTCACAGATCTCTGTTGAACGGCATGGACATGATGGGCCGAATGACCTCCTTCTGTGCTGCACACGTCTCTGAATCTATTAATCTCCAAAATCTAGCAAATTATAACAGGCTGAGTCCATAACATACGTCAGTATACTTGTAAATTGGTATGGAATACCGTCAGATAGATGACAATATCCTTTCTAAAGATACTTGCATAAAGAGACAGCTTTCAGTGTTTAAATTTCGATTAGAGTGGAGCTGAAAAGCTTTCACTTTTTTATCATAATTGTTCTCGCAATAATAGTCATTTAAGGACAACTGGTTTTTACAATTGGTACAATGGGACCTTCGACAGCAATTGCTCAGTAATTGTGATTACAATGACAAAAAGTAGCAATTTAAATTGCTTTCTTTCCAGCTCGTTACAGAGGGAAATTTACTTGAATGCTAATAACTTGTGCACGATAATCATCAATTGCATGTACCAAACATTAGTGTCGAACAAGGCAGTGCTTGAGTCAACACTCATCTGCTGATGCGCCATTATGGCAAGTCATTTGATCGAAATTCAAAGTCAATACTGCTCCAGCCATTCAGCTTCATGCATCAGAATAATTTTACCTAATTGTCCATTTAAAACCAACTTGTCAGTTCTGATGATGTGTGACGTACTTGAGACATCAGTCGCCTTTCTTTTTCTGCTTAACTGACCGGTCATATAGCGTCCCGCAGCTTTCATTTTTACTTCAGATCGTTGACATTTACAATTTTTATGGTTACCCGAAGAAATATTTATCTCCAATTCTGAAAGGCAAAGTTTCTTCCTTTCAAGGCCAACAAGCATAAAATATATATACAGGTGCGGTATGTTTCCTCCGACTTCAAAGAGCATCCAGCATTGAAGAGATGTGTTAGGCTTTGGATGGGAGAAATGGTGTAAATGTTACATTGAAGGTGGAGTTTTGCTTGGCGTGACAGAAATTGGAAGATAGATTACAGAAAGCGATGCAACTGATACAAGACTCTCCCAGGATTCCAGCTGTTGATTTTTTAAAATTACACTATTCAGAGGCACAAAAATCAGTTATTCTAACCTGAACACTCATAGTCGGATGGGACGTCCTGTCAACTGAGGCTCTATAAGCAGCAGTGCTAAGACCCTGACCAGTCGATGTAATGTCACCAGGGAATGTTTTCTTGGGAGATCTCCTGACTTTCTTCGCAATCTTTTAATTTCTATAATTGATTCGGACACTTGATAAATTCCGTGCAGCATTTTTTTGTCCACCATCTTCATTGCTGATTTTTTTAATAGCTTAATGCTTGTATTAAAATCACACAGAGTAATTCCAGTAAACAGTGCTAATAATAGCTCTTAAATGACAGTAAAAGTAAGTTGGGTCTAATGGATCAATTAATGGAAGTACAAAATTATTAAAATTATACATGGTGAGAAAATGCAAGGTGTGTTTTGCAGTGAACGTCTGCCGCAGATAGTTACACAGAGCTGGAAAATGTCATGGACTGATGTTCAATTGGAACAATTAGTTAAATTGACTACCTTGTGTAATACCTGTGGTGACATAATTGATCAATTTTCTAATTTGCAAATTCAAAGGATGCGATTAAAGCAATGATCAGTATGAATGATTGCAATCACGAGGTGTGTTAAAAATAGCCTGACCATCTTGAACCAGCATCTGGTTTCAACCATCTCACCATCAGATTTTAAGCAAGAGACATTTTGTGGAATTATTTCCCCACAAGTGCACAAAGTGAAGAGCTACATGTTGTGTTCGGGCTTAATGTGTCAATTTATCAATGAATCAGCAAGAGAATATTTTGGCAATTACGTTGTGAAGCTAATTACCTTATTAATGAAAGGTAATGGTTATTGGCTCGAACTCCAAAGAGTATAAATGGACACAGTTGGAATAGTTGTTATGGGGGGAAGGAAAGGAGGGAAAACATGGAACCAAATGGAAAAGAAAATACTAAAGTTGCCATCTGTAACCATCAACAACTCTTTTTCCCAGGTCCAAAGTCAGGAAGCAAGGAGCAAATCAGGCCAATTGGCTCTTAAATTCTTTCAAATTGCCACTAGATTTTAATGGATTCACAAAATAGCTCCTGGCATATCTGTCAGATTGTGCAAGGCTCAGACGAGGCTAATAGATTGCGATGTATATGTTGACCTAGCATATAAGATGACTTTATTTTATCGACCCCCAAAGAATCGTGGGCTGGATTCTCAAAAAATGGGGCTTTGTCCCCATGCCAGTGTAGAAACGCTGGTGTTTCACTCTTGACTTTCCTCAAGAAAGTCCTGAGCGATTCTCCTACCTGCAGGAGAATTGTGGGAGGGGTGCTGGCTACGAATTCTGGGTAAATGGCCATTCCCTGCCCCTGTGCTGAATGTGATTTTGGGCGGGGGGGGGGGGGGTGGCTATGGAGAATCCAATCCAATGTTTTTGTGTAAACTCGGCGAATAAGTCAAACTTCCTTTTCAGCCACGACATGCTATGCTCAATTTCCTACCCACATTTGTATATTTTACTTATCATTGACTTACAACTGGTTGCAAGGGATCAAGTAGATTGTACGGGCTGCTACGAAGGTGTGCTGGAGTTAAGGCGTTCTGACACAGAGCACACCCTGTAGGGAAAATGACAAAGGTGACCACCCACAAACATGCTCATGGTCACCTTTTTTGCTCACTGCATAAATCAATCCCTATTGTTGGAGGGATTTCCTAAGCTTCCTAGGTCATACCGTTCTAGGGCAGCACGGTAGCATAGTGGTTAGCACAGTTGCTTCATAGTTCCAGGGTCCCAGGTTTGATTCCTGGCTTGAGTCACTGTCTGTATGGTATCTGCATGTTCTTCCTGTGTCTGCGTGAGTTTCCTCCGGGTGCTCCGGTTTCCTCCCACAGTTCAAAGATGTGTGGGTAAGATAGATTGGCCATGCTAAATTGCCCTTCGTTTCCAAAAAATGTTAAGTGGGGGTTACTGGGTTACGGGGGTAGGGTAGATATGTGGGCTTCAGTAGGGTGCTCTTTGTAAGGGCTGGCGCAGACCCGATGGGCCGAATGGCCTCCTTCTGCACTGTAAATTCTGTATTTGTGTTCTATCTTTGTTGTCCAGCAGAGAATCTACAGAACTGCTGGTGACTTGGCCAAAGCAGGATTTTTATTAAAGCACATGTGGTAAGATGATGATCAGATACAGAGCAAGTTATCATGGAGTTTCTTTAGACTCCCCAGAACTACCCATATGCTTGACTGGGCTCATGCACATCTTACAACCTTCTGAGGTGAGTCCCCTGTCACATGACCTCTGTCTCCAGACTGCATGGTGGATCTGTACCACCACCTGCTGGTGGGAGGTCACACTGCTGGTGAGAGGTCACACTGCTGAATACATGGCCACCTGCTGGTGGGAGGTCACACTGCTGGTGAGAGGTCACACTGCTGAATACATGGCCACCTGCTGGTGGGAGGTCACACTGCTGGTGGGAGGTCACACTGCTGAATATAGTTAATATTATCTGCAAGCATATCACCACAGTATTATGTACTGATAACTATGGTGGGGCATTGTGGCCTGCCCTCCGCCCCCCCAACCCCAACCCTTGTTGACCAAAACTATCACAGTAAGTGAAATTTAACTGCATTAAACACCTCTCCAGAAGCAGCAGATGAAAGCCTAGTTCAGCCACCGAGCAGTGGCCCTGTGCCTGACATTTTCCTGATCTTGCTACCAGTGCTAGAATCTGCCAGAGGTCTGGCCTGTAGCACAGTCCCCACCCGATACATGATCAGAGACATAAATACCAGCATTGTAGGTCCTAAATAGGTGCGGCAAACTTTGTGGTGCTGCTGTGGGGCACCAAGGGGTGATACGTGGTCCGACGTTGTTCACAAAGCTGTCTAGGCAGCGGATACATCAGTTTTTCTGGGACTGATAAAGGTTTTTCCCTGAACTGGCTAATTAACTGCACTTGTTGTCCAATTATAGGGATGGCCATCGGGCTCTTAAAGTTGGAGGGTCAATAGGAACTGGCCCTTAAGTACAGAAGGAGCTGCAGCCTGCCATTGCAAGTAATGGGAGAGAGCGAGAGATGCCTCCATTTTGAGGTGCCTTCTCGGCAACTTTTTCTAACTTTTAAATTTAAAAAAAAGTGGCCACAACTACTGCATGGGCCGCCATTATGGACAAGGAAAACCATTTATCAGCCACGGCTACAGACAGATCAATGAAAATGGCGACAAAGTCGGCCTATATAAAAAGTGCTGGACTCAAGTCTGCCACTGGAATGCTGCTTCCAGACAGCTGGCCTTTGTCACTACCATGGAGGCCCCACAGGCCTCTGATTTTAATTCATTCATGGAATGTGGGTGTCGCTGGCTGGGCCAGTATTTGTCGCCCATCCCTAATTGGCCTTGAACTGAGCGGCTTGCTAGGCAAGTTCAGAGAGCATTTAAGAGCCAATCAGATTTCTACTATGGATCACATGTAGGCCTGACCATTAAAGATGGAAGATTTCCTTTCCTGAAGAACATTGGTGAAATAAATGTTTTTTTTTTAAAACAACAATGGTTTCATGGTTTTCATTCAATCTTTAGATGTTGAATTCCACATTTCCGTTTATTGATTTCAAATTTCATTATCTGCCTTTCCCCTCAGCATTACCCTAGTTGAGATTGCTAGTCAAGTGGCAATATCACAATGCCATCCCCAGTTAAGATAAGGAAAAAGGGGGTAAAGGTTTTGTCCCTTTTATCTTGATTCCTGTTGAACCTTTTCTTCCATTATATATCAAATATCTTTGCTTTATTGCATGTTGCACTCTGCCTGAACTTATTTGATTTATTATTTTAATGGAATTTTGTCAGAATTTTAAGTTCATATTCTATCGACTCCAACCTGGAAAGAAGATCATGCAAACATTGCACTTGGTTTCTATTGTAACTCAGTCCAAAGTCTAAGAATCAGCCAGCAATCCGCTCCCTCTTTTCTACTTTGCAGGAAGTCTTTATTTGTATTTTCAATCGGCAAATCACTTACGGCTATCAATGTACAGTGACAGGACTTGGACACATTTATGTCCTCTTGAATGGGTGTGGTTCCAACAACACTCAAGAAGTTCAATATCACCCAGGACAAAACAGCTCACTTATTGACACCACTTCCACAAACATTCAAACATTCCACCAACCCAATGCACAGTGGCAGCCGTGTGTGTCACCTATAAGATGCACTGCAGGAACTCACCATCAGCACCATCCAAACCCATGGTTGCCACCATCAAAGGGCAAGGGCAGCAGATAGGTGGCTCACTCCCCACCTGGAAGTTCCCCTCCAAGCCACTCACCACCCTGACATGGAAATCACTGTTCCTTCACTGTCACTGGGTCAAAATCCCTCCATAACAGCACTGTGGGTGTCAGCGGTTCAAGAAGGCAGCTCACCACCACCTTCTCAATGAAGTTTAGGCATGGATAATGAATGCTGGCCTGGCCATGAAACCCACATACCTTAAATGAATAAAGAAACTATCTAGTTGCCAGTGGAGGTGTTGGAGGAAGGCATGATAGCAACACTAAAGATACATCTTGATAGGCACATGAATGAGCGGGGAATGGAGGGATACAGATCATTTGGGCAATAAGTCGTAGGTCTAAATAAGGAATCTGGATCGGCGCAGACTTGGAACGCCGAAGGGACTTCTCCTGTGCTGTAATGTTCTTTGTTCTTTGAATGGAGTGTCCAGAATTCCTGGCTGCATCCTCAGCTACCTTTTAGGGTCACTTTCTCTGGAACCTGCCATGTAGGTTGCACATTTCATGCAGCCGTGGTTCACATGGGCTAGAACGATTTGTAATTTCAACTCAAAGACCAATGTGATCAGGGCTTAGACCGAATAACCAGGGTAAATGGTCTCAAAAACTCTTATTGCAATTACACCATACTCGAGTGCAACACGTTTCTTTATGCCCATCTGTTCTTCTATTTTCCAAATGCATCTTGACTCATTATAATTGCTCATCCTCCAGTTGGACATACCAACCATTGGTACAAAGTGGTGGAAAATTAATTTCATAATTTTACTGCGGCAGGAAGCAATATTTATTCTGGTATTTTATTGCAGTTTTTTGTAGGTTTTTTTCATTCATCCTCACTCAGATCCTCGGTGCATTTTCTGTTTCAGTGGATATTGTATAAGTCACATTAACATGGATAATCTTGAACAATTAAATGTTCTTAAATATGCTGTGCTGTATGTATGGAATTTTGTTTTTGAAACTTAGAGTACCTAATTTTTTTTTTGTTTCAATTAGGGGGCAATTTAGTGTGGCCAGTTCATCTACCCTACACATCTTTTGGGTTGTGGGGATAAGGCTCATGCAGACACGCGGAGAATGTGCAAACTCCACACGGACAGTGACTCGGGGCTGGGATCAAATCTTAGTCCTCGGCACCGTGAGGCAACAGTGCTAACCACTGCGTCACCGGGCTGGTCATGGGAATAATAATTAAATGGCTTGAAACCTTAAATTTCATACTTTCAGGGTATACGGTGGGACTTTACCCGAGATCTGATTGTTTATGCTGATTTTGCGCATCTCATTTTCTACATTTTGGAGTATGATAATAAAATTGGCATAATGTGGGTGTAAATAGACATCTGCAAGGGCATCATTTTGGAACTAACTTCCCAATTATACCCTCACAGGAAAGTTGGGAACTTATTCTGTCAAATCGTAGAAGTTGGAGACTGCGCTGTCTCAGTTAAACTGCAGACGAACAACAATGAAATTGCTCAGACTTTTACCAACTTGAGATATTTTCTGTCACATAAGCGGTGTCTCATTTGTATGTCTTGAAGTAAGCTCTCTTTAAATAGTCGATCCTTAATAAATTCTTGCAAATCAATTTACAGCAATGTATACGGTGCTAAATTGAAGTCTGTTAACAGTGAGATATGTATTTTAATATATCTCCCATTACATTTCCTGGAACCATTGTCGGGACAATTATAGAGTTGATGAAATGGAATGGGGCCATACCACTGATTTAAAACTTAATTTCATCCTGTCTTGCATTTATTTACTTCTTCTTTAATCAGAAAAGTACGCATCAAAGCCGAACCAATTTCTTTCATACAAACCTATTTATATTCTTCTGCACGGTCTCTCTCTGACAAAATCAAACCTTTTTTCTTTTACTGCACACTTCACTCAAGTAGCTATTCGAAATGAGAAACATTCACCTTACCTATACTGCCATTGGGAGAATGTGCTGTGCATGTTACTTCATTGTGGGGGTGGGGGGGGGGGGGGGGGGTAATTTATATCTATCCCTCTCTACGGGGAACTCGTAGGCTCGGGTAGTGGAAGGTCGGTTTTACAATCTCCTCAGAATTGCTCTCCCCTGTGATACGATTTCATCAGCTTCCCCACAGGCGGATCGGATTTAGATTTCCCGCTACGTCTTGTACAAACTTAAATTTATCTCTTCCGTTCCTCCTCGCTGGGTAGATCTTTTGTGCTGCTCGGGTGCAGTGTTCCAGTAGTGTATCCATGTGTTTCTGGCAAGGACTAGATGGACGAATGGACTTCTTCTGTGCTGTAATGATTCTAATGATGCAACCATCAATTCACACGAAACCAGGAATAGAAGTAAACTGTGGCTTTAATCAACTAGAACAGTGCCTGCCTGCGACTGATCTGTTAGTGGGAGCCGCCTACAGGGCGACTGCTCTTTATACCTCCCCTCAAGGGGTGGAGCCAGTGGCGGAGCCCACACAGGCCCCAACATGCTACATTATAGGTAATACCTTACAATGGTCCATGGGTGGAGCCCACATGGGCAACAGCGTAATACAGATAAGCACATGGAGAGTTGCTACAGCAATACATTCACCACATCTAATGCAAGGAATTTACGGTCTGCATGAAGCAATATGCTGCAAAGAGGTTATTCCAATTAAGATTTGCACCTTGTTCTCTTTCCGAGGCCGACTGTTTCACTATTCCAGTATTTTTCTCTTTTTGTGATGGTGAAGCTTTCTTCTGCAAGATTTCATCACCATTAATTTATCAGCTTTTAATTGACAAAACTTGACTGATGGGGCAGAGAAATTGGCAAATAGGTAACTAAGGGTCTGTTATGGGCCAGGGTTTAGAGAACCCCAAAGTGTATCATGGAGTTCACCTGACCCACAACTTTTAATAGGTCGTGGTATGGGGAGCACACGGCCCAGTCTATAGGTGTGGTACAGCAGAAATGGAAAAGTATTTTTTAAAAGCAAAACAATGTTTATTCTATGAACTCAAGTTTACCTTTTTAAAACATACAGTGAACATCTTAGCAACCGTTAATTCAAATACAATCCCCAAAGAATACAACACGAAGTAATCCTTACTTCCCTTTTATCATCCATAAGACTTGAAAAAACCTTTTAATAGGAGCACACCAGGTTTAAATTCACTACTGAGAACAGTTATAACTCTGAATTCACCAAATGATCAAGAGATAGTCTTTACATGGCAGAGAGAACAACATTACACATTTGGTGGCTGACTGCAACTCCAACACTGAAACGTAACCAAAAAAACATAGACACACCCAAGCTTTTCTCAAAGTGAAACTAAAAGCTGACAGACAGCCCAGCTCCACCCACACCCTAACAACACTGCAGTAATAAACACCCATTTCTTAAAGGTACACCCACTACAGTTATTCTATAAAAAAACACCCATTTCTTAAATGTACTCTCACATGACAGGCCCCGTACGCCTTTCAGCGCATTACAGCATGAAAGCCAGACGATATTTTAAGGATGGGATTGATCATTTCAAGTCCAAATTCCTTTTCCACGAGTTGGCCCCATCACCGATAACAATCTCCTGTGGTCTGCGCCCTGCAGCCTAACAGATATAAATGATAACTGTGCAAGGAAAACGTTCGATCCAAGATTCACTGTCCTTTAAGAGGATTTGAATCATTGATTTGCAGTGAGGTGATGCAAACGGCAAAAAAAAGAAGCAAATAGGCGAATAGCCTGTTTAGTGATGTAAACGTTGGACTCCGAAAGGTTTCTTTTCTCCTCTATAATATATTTGCCTATTGCTGTATTTATTCATGGCATTTATTCTCCTACACAGATAAGTAAATGAGCACACCTCAAGAAAATTCTTCAGCCAATTTCTAAGATTATAGTTAGATAATAGCATGTTAGTGGAGATTACTTCTGAATATTTTATTCTAGTGTCAGGTTAGGCTTCCCAAAGGACCCTGAACATGACGGGAATCTTATCACTGAGAGGAATACCAGCAGCTGATCTTGAAGTGGACCCTAATCTCTCTGGTAACTGTCAATCATAAAACCTGTAATTCCACCCAATTAACAATCTTGAGTGTTTATGTGGCTCCTTATTTGGTTTTATTAACTTTCAAGGACAAAGGAAAATGTAATGGCGCGAGCTCTTGCACCCACGAGGATTCTCACTCGAGTCATCAAAAAGAAAAGCTTTAACACAATATTGTGACTTGAATGGATGGATGGATGAACCACAGGTCGTTTTCTCCCATCCTCAGATCAGAGGCGGAAGGAGAAAAATACATTCTTTCCAAAGCGACATCGCAATGCTCAAAAAATGGAATCCTGTTTCGGGCGCGAAAAACAGGCCGTTTCTCAGCACCTGCAGCGCCCGGAATGACCCCGTTATCAAACGGGGCTCAGCATTTTTCTTTTTGACCTCGGTCGGGAACACCCTGACGAGGCCGCACTTGCCTGACTTCCTGCACGGACAAGCTCAGTGGCTGCATCCTCACCAATCCACCTGCCGGAGATGCATCGGTCCATGACAGTCTCAATAGGAGTGACCAGCACCCAGACCTTGTGGAGGCAATGTCCCATATTTATATCGAAGAAACCCTTCATCATATTATGTGGCACTACCGTTGTGCTAAATAGGAAGGATTTCAAACAGGTCTAGCATCTCACATCTGAGCTGCTTCGTCAATAGCTTTCCCTCCATTAGAAAGTCAGGGCGCGATTCTCCGCACCCCACGCCGGGGGGGGGGGGAGAATCGCGGGAGGGCCGGGCGAATCACGACACGGGCACCCCCCGCAATTCTCCCACCCCCTCCCCAAAATGGCGTGTCGCGTTTTGCGACAGGCCGCTTGGAGAGTCGCCGCTCGCCGTTTCTCACGGCGACCGGCGATTCTCTGGCCCGGATGGGCCGAGCGGCCTGCCAAACCCGAACGGTTCACGCCGGCGCCAACCACACCTAGTCGCTGCCGGCGTGAACAGCGCGCGACCGGTAAGTGTGGGGCCTGTGGGGGGCGGAGGGAGGATCGAGTACCACGGGCGTGCTCATGAGATGTCTGGCCCGCGATCGGTGCCCACCAATCGTCAGGCCGGCGTCTCTAAAAGACACACTCTTTTCCCTCCGCCGCCCCGCAATATCAAGCCGCCATGTCTTGTGGGGCAGCGGAGGGGAAGACGGCAACCGCGCATGCGGGGGTTGGCGCCGGCCAACCTGCACATGCGCGGCTGATGTCACCGCGGCGCCGCCGGCCGCGTCATTCCCGGCGTGCCGCTTTGACGCAAGCGTCAAGGCCGAGTGCTCGGGATTCACGCGTCGCCGCTCCTAGCCCCCCGGGGGAGGGGGGGGAGAAAAGGGGGTGAGGAGCGGCCTCTGACGGCAGAGTGAAACACTCCGGGTTTCACTCCGGCGTCGGCTGTTTATCTCCCTTTGGGAGAATTGCGCCCTCAGACTGGGATGTTTGTTGACGATTTCAAAATGTTCAGTACCTTTCGTGAAATCTTATAAACTTAAGCTGTCTGTGTCTGAATGCAGCAAGACCTGGACAACAGAGACTTGGCCTGAAAAGCAGCAAGTAAGATTCGTGTCAGACACAAGTGCCAGGAAATGACCATGGTGGTGAGCTCAAAGTTACTGTGAAAAGCAAGAGCCAATTTAACCATCGCCCATGACATTCAATGGCATTATTATTACTGAAACCTCCATTATCAACATCATTTAGCCAGACACTGAACTTGCATCTGAATACTGTGGCTATAAGAGCACGTCACAGGCTGGGAATTCTGAAGACAGTAACTGACCTCGTGACTCACAAAGGCCTGTCCACAATATGCAAGGCACAAGTCAGTAGTGTGATGGAATACCCTCCACTTGCCTGGGTAATTGCAGCTCCAACAACACCTAAGAAAATTGACACCATCCAGGGTAAAGTTGCTGCATGATTAGTATCCCTTCCACAAACAATCAATCCCTCTATCATTGATGCACGGCTGCAGCAGTGCATACCATGTATAAGATGCACTGCAGGAACTCACTAACTACTTCGAAGGACCTTCCAAACCCATGACCACCACCATCTAGAAGGACAAGGGTAGCTGATACCTGTGAACACCACCACCTGGAGGTTCCCCTCCAAGTCACACACCATCTTGACTTGGAAACACATCACCGTTCCTTCACTGTCGCTGGGTCAAAAACCTGGAATTCCCTCCCTAGCAGCACTGTGGGTGCACCTACACCTCAGGGAATACAGCAGGTCAAGAAAAGAGCTCTCCATCATCTTTTCAAGGGCAATAATGGTGGCTTGGCCAGCAGCACTCACATCTCCAAAATTAATTTTACAATAAAACTCCCAGATCCCTCTGAATCTCAGAGCTCTGCAGTCTCTCACCATTTAAATCTTAGACTTTTTTATTCTTCCTTCCAAAATGGTCAATTTCACATTTTCCCACATTATACTCCATTTGCCGGATCTTTGGCCACTCGCTTAACCTGTCTAAATCCTTTTGTAGCTTTCTTATGTCCTCTTTAAAACTTACTTTCCTACCTATCTTTGTGTCATCAGCAAATTTAGCAACCAGAGTGTTGGTCCCTTCATCCAAGTCTTTTATGTAAGTTGTAAAAGATTGTGGCCTCAGCAATGATTGCTCAGCAATAGGCAGCACGGTAGCACAGTGGTTAGCATTGCTGCTTCACAGCGCCAGGGCCCCGGGTTCGATTCCCAACTTGTGTCACTGTCTGTGCGGTGTCTGCACGTTGTCTGCGTGGGTTTCCTCCGGTGCTCCGGTTTCCTCCTACAAGTCCCAAAAGACATGCTGTTAGATGAATTGGACATTCTGAATTCTCCCTCTGTGTACCCGAACAGGCGCTGGAGTGTGGCGACTAGGAGCTTTTCACAGTAACTTCATTGCTGTGTCAATGTGGCACACCACACGGCGCAGCTTGCCGGGGAAATGACTCATTTATGCCAACCTTTAATGTGGCACCTTATCAAATGCCTTCCGGAAATCTAAGTACAGTACAGGCACCAGATTCCCTTTATACACTGCACAGGTGACTCCTTCAATGAACTCCATGATGCACGATCAATCACTACTGAAGTGAGATTGTAGTCCAAGTGAAGGCTTTAATGAACAAGTAGTTACCCCAGCAGCTCCAGTACAGAATGACTGCTGTGGGTGAAACACAGACTCTTATTCTCCGCCTGCTGGGCGGAACCAGCAGGCAGGTTCTACCACTCATACTACAGTATAAGGTACATCCCACCTAGGTAGCGCAATACCCCTAATATAGCCTACCACACTCCAATAAATTGGTTAAACATGATTTCTCTTTTCACAAAACCATGTTGACACTGTTTCATTGCCTTGAATTTTTCTAAGTGCCTTTCTATAACATCTTTAATTGTATCTTCTAACATTTTCTCAAGACAGATGATGAGCTAACTAGCCTGTGGCTTCCTGCTTTCTGTCTTACTCCCTTCTTGACTAAAAGAGTTCCATTTGTTATTTTCCCATCTAATGAAACCCTCCCGAATCTAGGGCATTTTGAAAAATTAAAACCAATGCATCAACTATCTCATGAGCCACTTCTTTTAAGACCCCATTATGAAGTCCATCAGGACCGAAGGACCTTTCATCCCTCAGATCCAACAATTTGCTCAATACTACTCCCCCGGTCATTGTAACTTTCCTGAGTTCCTCCCTCCCTTTCATTTCCCGATTTACAGGTGTTTCTGGGATGTTACCTGTATCCTTTATCGTGAAGACGGCTGCAAAATATCTGTTCGACTCATCTACCATCTTCTTATTTCCAATTCCACAGACTCACTTTCTATAGGATCAATAGTCACTTTGTTAACTCTTGACTTATTTTCACCTCTTCAAAGAACCTGATTTCCTATCCAAAACCATGTTAGCCCTTCCTGATTGTATTGTGATTTTCTAAATGTCTACATACACTCCCAGGCTTCCGTATTCTGGCATTCCCTTTCAAATTCTACTGTTTAGTTTAAATTGCCTCTCCTCATTTCTGCACCAGAACGTATTGCTTTCCACTTCTCTGCATTAAATTCCATCTACTATGCGTCTGCCCGTGTTACCCATCCTCGGAATCTCATTGTTTATTACATTTATGAGGTTGAAGTCATCTCAACACTTTGAAATTCTGCCCTCACGACCCAAGTCCAGGCATTACTAAACATCAAAAAGAGCAGTGATCCTTAAACCAATCCTTAGGGAAAACTGTGTGCATTTGCCTACAATCTACAAACAACCATTCACCACTGTGCTCTACTCTCTGTGACCAAAATGAAAATGCTGGAAAATCTCAGCAGGTCTGGCAGCATTTGTAGGGAGAGAAAAGATCTTACGTTTTGAGTCCAGATGACTCTTTGTCAAAGCCATATTCTCTGTTCCTGAACCAATTTTGTATCCATTCTACCACTGTTCCTGTAACATTTCTCTGTGCAATGAAAGCAAGTGAGTTGTGTCTTTCACACTGTTAATGTTAGATATATCTTCCATTAAGTAAGTGCTTTCCTATTGTTTAGCATAATGAGATTTTTTTAAAGCCCAGCAACATGTCTATAATCAGCTTTTTCAAAACACTCTCCCATTTTATATGCAGCTACATCGTTACCATAGCAACATGGGATAAAGCATTCAGGAACCATGGGTCCTCTCTCAAAATTACATGCTATCATTTCCAAATCATAATAAGTGTTATTTCAAATGGAGGAATTGGGTCCAATGATTTACAACAGGGGAACAAAAGTCACATAGGTAGTTAACATTGGTGGCAAATAGGAGAGTCCTCACAGGCCGATTTCAGATCATCTCTGTCCTTTGTGGTAGAATGGCATCAGGAGACAGCATAAATCCACACCTTCTCCATGCATTGCTCCAGTATGCTGAGGATATTGATAATGGCGCTTCCTTAAGTGATCATCGTAGTGTTCAATTATTCTGTGTTTGATTACTTAGTTTACTGTTGATGTTCACTGTGCTTGATTGGTTAAGCCTGGGTGTGAACCCAGAGTCAAGAATGCAAAGATGAAGATGGCTGGGAGATGGAGCTGAAGCATGGAGTAGACAATTTGAAAAAATATGAATAAAACCTGCTGTGCACATTTTTTAAAAATCTGTCATCTCTGCTTGGATCTAAGATTAAAATATACAATAATCATTATTTGCATTTATTCAGTAAATATTTTTAGTTGAATTTTAGTCCGTTCGATTTTTGGACTGACTATGATATGGTACCTGGGTGTTAGTGAAGCGATGCCTTTTTCTCTTTGTGGTACTGACTGACCAATTGTGCATTTTTAACAACCGCTGCTTCTTACTGCCGAGGATTGATTTGATAAATCTGAGGTCCTGGCAGAGAACTTCACCAGCCAGGAAAATGTTCCAGCCAACCAGCTTCAGAGATCACCGAGGCGGCTGGACTTAAAGAGCAGGAAGTCTCACAGGGTTTTTGGCATCCATGTTCAAATTCTCTTATGTGTCCTCAGTGGGAATTCCCAATACTTGCGCCCAGTGGATGAAAACCACATGCCAGTAACTTGCATCGTGAAAGCCTGCACCCAGCTCTCCAGCAATGGGAATTATTTTTTTATCTATCCCTATTTTTCTTTTGAAACTGTCGCAGCTTCTTTTATATTACGATGTCAAAATACGTGTTTTGAGATGAATGGCTTAATTGCAGGGTGCATGAGTCTTCTGTTTCAGCTGTAGAATTAACTGCGAAGCTGTTGGTGGTTGTTTTTTTTTTCTCAAAGGAGTGAGCCAATGGTACATCAGTAAAGATGTGAAAATGTTGTGTCAGTTTCTCTGGTCCCCTGATTTTACAAATAATCACTGCTGAGGGAAAACAAAACTTTAAAACTGCGGTGTTGTCAAACAAAACAAGTTGTGTGTGCAAAGACTGAGTTGTAAAGGAATATCTGGAGTATTTTAGAGGTTGAATATTAAACCAGGTCCTTCCTGCACAAACTATGTAGCGTGTATGCCATGTTTGTCTGTTGTTTAACGTTGCCATTTTATGTCAGATCCAGAAGCAAACGGGGCATTCACGAGTACCATTGAGTTGGATCGTGGTTTAAGATTTTGTTTGTTCCTAATCCTGCAAATCTGCTTGAAACATTCTTTGCTAACCAAACTAACCATCATAACATACACACACATAGAATCCTCCAATCCCTACAGTGCAGACGGAGGCCATCAAGTCTGTACCGGCCCTCTGAAAGAGCATCCTACCCACGTCCACTCCCCCGCCCTATCCCTGTAATCCCATAACCCCACCTAACCTTGGGCCACGAAGGGGAAATTTAGCATGGCCAATCCACCTAACCTGCACATCTTTGGACTGTGGGAGGAAACTGGAGTGCCCGGAGGAAACCTGCGCAGACATAGACATAGAACAGTACAGCACAGAACAGGCCCTTCGGCCCTCAATGCTGTGCCGAGCCATGATCACCCCACTCAAACCCACGTATCCACCCTATACCCGCAACCCAACAACCCCCCCCATTAACCCCACTTTTTTTAGGACACTACGGGCAATTTAGCATGGCCAATCCACCTAACCCGCACATCTTTGGACTGTGGGAGGAAACCGGAGCACCCGGAGGAAACCCACGCACACAGGGGGAGGACGTGCAGACTCCACACAGACAGTGACCCAGCCGGGAATCGAACCTGGGACCCTGGAGCTGTGAAGCATTTATGCTAACCACCATGCTACCGTGCTGCCCCCACGGGGAGAACGTGCAGACTCCACACAGACAGTAATCCAGAGTTGGAATTGAACCCGTGATCCCTGGCACTGTGAGGCAGCAGTGCTAACTACTGTACCACCATAACGCCCTTTCTGAGGGAGCACCACACTATTGGAGGTGTCATTTTATTTAGGATGAGACACTAAGGTGAGTCTCATTTGCTCTCTCAGGTGGATGCAAAAGATCTCATGTGAGCTAAGGAGCAGGGGTATTCTTGCATGTACCCTGGTTAATATTCATCCCTCAATCTAAATATACTGAGTTTCTGGTCATTATCACATTTGTGGATGTTTGCTGTGTGCAAATTGATGATCAGGTTACCTACATTGCAATAGGAACTACAAATCACCTGAATGTCTGTAAAGCACATTGGAGCCTGTTGTGCTTATGAAAAGTACTATAAAAAATGCTTCTAATTCTAATGAGTCACATGCAGTTTAAAACAGGTGGTGTGTAGAACTGTACCTCTCCTGAAAGATGTGGAATCAATGAGTTTTCATACAGCAGCTTCCTTTGCAGATTACTCTGGTTTGAGCCAATGGATTGGCAAAGGCTATAGGCCCTGACAATGTTCCAGAAATAGGTCTTGAGGCTTGTGCTCCAGTACTAGCTGCACCCCTAGCCAACGTGTTCCAGTACAGCTACATCATTGGCATCTACCCAGCAATGTGGAAAATTGCCCAGGCATGTCCTGCACACAAAGAGCAGGTCAAATCCAACCCAGCCAATTACCGTCCTGGCCAAATTACCGTCCTATCAGTCTACTCTCGATCATTAGTAAAACGATGGAAGGGATCATCAACAGTGCTATCAAGCAGCACTTACTCATCAATAACCTGTTCATTTTGGGTTGGCCAGGGCTCCTCAGCTCCTGACCTCATTACAGCCTTGATTCAAACAGGGACAAAAGAGCTGAAAGCCAGAGGTGAGGTTTGAGTCAACAGGAATCAAAGGGAAAACTC
Organism: Scyliorhinus canicula; assembly: GCF_902713615.1. Classification (NCBI taxonomy): domain Eukaryota; kingdom Metazoa; phylum Chordata; class Chondrichthyes; order Carcharhiniformes; family Scyliorhinidae; genus Scyliorhinus; species Scyliorhinus canicula. The sequence goes on from NC_052161.1 coordinate 18,456,215, forward strand.
TCCGCTGGTTGGAGTCATACCAGGCACAAAGGAAGATGGTTGTGGTCATTGGAGGTCAGTCATCTCAGTCCCGGGACATCGCTGCAGAAGTTCCTCAGGGTAGTGTCCTGGGCCCAGCCATCTTCAGCTACTTCATCAATGACCTTCCATCCATCATAAGGCCTGAAATGGGGATGTTTGATGATGACAGCACAAAGTTCAGCACGATTCACGACTCCTCAGGTAATGAAGCAGTCCATGTCCAAATGCAGCAAGCCCTGGACAACTTAGGCTGACAAGTTACAGTTGCACCACACCAGTGCACGGCAATGAACATTTCCAACAAGAGAGGATCTAGCCATTGCCCCATGACAATCAATGGCATTACCATCACTGAATCAACCACTATCAATATCCTGGGGGTTACCATTGATCAGAAACTGAACTGGACTAGCAATATTAATACTGGGGCTCCAGAGCAATTCAAAGGCTAGGAATCCAACAGCGAGTAACAACTCCTGACCGCCAAAGGCCCTGGGAATATTCCAGAAATAGGTCTTGAGGCTTGCACTCCAGTACTAGCTGCACCCCTAGCCAAGCTGTTCCAGTACAGCTACTTCATTGACATCTACCCAGCAATTTGGAAAATTGCCCAGGCATGTCCTGCACATAAAGAGCAGGTCAAATCCAACCCAGCCAGGGGCTGGTTTAGCACAAGACTAAAGAGCTGGCTTTTAAAGCAGACCAAGGAAGGCCAGCAGCACGGTTCAATTCCCGGTCCAGCTTCCCCGAACAGGCCGCAGAATGTGGCGACTAGGGGTGTTTCACAGTAACTTCATTTGCAGCCTACTTGTGACAAGAAGCGATTTTCATTTCAAAGCCTGTCCATCATCTGCAAGACATAAGTCAGCAGTGTGATGGAATACTCTCCACTTGCCTGGATGAGTGCAACTCGAACAACACTCAAGAAGCTCAACACCATCCAGGACAAATCAGCCCACTTGAATGCTCTCCCTTCCACAAACATCCAATCCCTTCCACCACTGATGCAGAGAGGCAACTGTGCGTACCACCTACAAGATGCACTGCAGCACCTTCCAAAACCACGAACACGACCATCCAGAAGGACAAGGGCAGCAGATATCTGGGAACATCACCACCTGGAAGTTCCCCTCCAAGTCACTCACCATCCTGACATGAAAATATATTGTCATTCCTTCACTGTCGCTGGGTGAAAATCCTTGAAGTTCCTTCCTTGGAGCACTGTGGGTGTACCTACACCTCAGACACTGCAGCAGTTCAAGAAGGCAGCTCACCACCAGCGAAGCCCACATCCCGTAAATGAATCATAAAGAAAATTATCGGGCTTATTGGTATCATAAAACAGTACAATAGGCATGGAGCTCACATGGCCCACTGAGTCGGAACTTGCTCAAGGCCAAGCCAATTGTTCCTACTCCCTTGCTCATTTGCCATTGCTCCCGCTACCTCAGGAAGGCAGACAGCATTGTCAGAGACCCCTCACACCCAGGCTTTGCTGTCTTCCAGACCCTTCCATCAGGAAGAAGGTACAGAAGTCTGAAGACCTGCACATCCAGACATAGGGAACAGCTTCTTCCCCACAGCTATTAATCGCCTCAAAAATGCTCCCTCGGACTGATCTGTTCCCTGTAAGACACTATTCATGACGCCCTATGCTGCTCTTGCTTATGTATTATTTTCTATGTTTGGCCCTTGTTCTGAACTGTAACCAATTACTTATCTGTCGATGTACTTTGTTGATTATTCTTTTTTTTAAAAATAAATTTAGAGTGCCCAATTTATTTTTTCCATTTAAGGAGCAATTTAGCGTGGCCAATCCACCTAGCCTGCATATCTTTTCGGGTTGTGGGGGCAAAACCCACATAAACACGGGGAGAATGTGCAAACTCCACACAGACAGTGACCCAGAGCTGGGATCGAACCTGGGACCTTGGCGCCATGAGGCAAAAGGTCTAACCCACTGAACCACCGTACTGCCTATTCTTTTTTTTTCCTATGTACGTACTGTGTACGTTCCCTTGGCCGCAGAAAAATACTTTTCACTGTACTTCGGTGCATGTGACAATAAATCAATCAATCAATCATTGTTCTCTATCTCCTTCAGAGTATTTATCCAATTTCCTTTTGAGGGTAACAATTGAATCTGTGCCCACCAGCCAACAGACAGAGCATCCCAAATCCTATCCACTCATTTTATAGAAAAGATTTTCCATGCAGCCTCCCATTCTTTTACTGATCTCCTTAAATTTGTGCCTTCTGGTAATCGAGTCATCAGCTATTAGAAACAGTTTCTTGTGATTTATTCTACATTGTTCATCAACTTAAATACCTCTATCAAATTTATCCATTTGACTCACATCTCTCCAATCGTCTATTTCTGCGTCCTTATTTTTCTGTAATCCAGTGGGTGTCATATGTCGAATGCAAAGATCCAATAGAATATCAATAAGCTGTAAAGTAGTAATGTTGCAATGTGTCACAATGTCGTCTTCAATGGTGAGGTAGTTTTTTTAAAAATTAAAGCAAAATAAATCGGAACATGCTGAAAAGGAATCTCTAAAGAAGTGTCATGTGCACTCGAAACATTGGGGGCAATTTTCAACCGTGTTAACCGACAGCGAGAACCCCGACTCTGGCACAAAATACAGCAAGAATCAGGAAGTGTGATTCTCGCTGGCCAGATCGCATTTTCTCATTTTCCAGGCACCACGCTGGTGATGTAATGAGAATCCTGCCATGGGAGGTCAGTAACCTCAGTCAAATACATCAACATATCATTAGCGAGCTCTCCCGCCGAGACTTCCCCCTCACTGAATATTCATCGGATGCCGGTGTGATGTCAAATCAGTGCGATTTCCAACTGCTGTCTAACAAAGGAACAGGAGTAGGCCATTCAGCCCCTCAATCCTGTCCTGCCATTCAATGCAATCATGGCTGATCTGTCACCTAACTCCATGGCCGGGATTCTCCCCTACCTGGCGGGGCGGGGGGTCCCGGTGCAGCGGAGTGGTGCCAACTACTCCGGCGTCGGCCGGCCCCAAAGAATTCTTCGCACCTTTGGGGGCTAGGCCCACGCTGGAGTGGTTGGCGCCATGCCGACTGATGCCAAAACCGGTGCCAATGGCCTTTGACGCCCGCCGCTTGGCGTCGGGGCTGGCCGAAAGGCCTTCGCCGGTCCGCTCATGCGCCAGTGCGTCAGCGGCCGCTGATGTCACCACTGGCGCATGCGCGGTAGGGGGGGTCTCTTCCGCCTCCGCCATGGTGGAGGCCGTGGCGGCGGCGGAAGAAAAAGAGTGCCCCATGGCACAGGCCCGCCCGCCGATCGGTGGGCCACGATCGTGGGCCAGGCCACCGTGGGGGCACCCCCCGGGGTCCGATCGTCCCGCGCCCCCTCCCAGGACCCCGGGGGCCCACTCGAGCCGTCAATCCAGCCGGCACCAGAGGTGCTCCAATTCCCGCCGGTGGGAGAGGCCTGTCAGCGGCGGGACTTCGGCCCATTGCGGACCGGAAAATCGGCGCGGGGGGCCCACCGACCGGCGCGGGGGGCACGCCGATTGGCATGGCGTGATTCCCACCCCTGCCAATTCCTGGGTGGCGGAGAATTCCGGACACGGCAGGGGCGGGATTTACGCCGGCCCCGGGCGATTCTCCGACCCTACAGGGGGTCGGAGAATTCCGCCCCATATACCAGCCTTTGACCAATATTCCTTAATACCTTTGCTTAATAAAAGTGTATCTATCTTAGATTTAAAGTTAACAACTGATCTAGCATAAATTTTCATTTGTGGGAGAGAGTTCCAAACCTCTACCACCCTTTTAGTGAAGACGTGCTTCCTAACATCTCTCCGGAATGCTCAGGCCCTAATTTTATGACTGTGCGGCCTAGTTCTAGAAGCTCCAACCTGTGAAAATAGTTTATCTTTATTTACTGTCTTTCCTGTTAATATCTTGAAAACTAGATCAGATCACCCCTTAACCTTCTAAATTCTCGAATAAACAGGCCTCATTCACAGAAACGTTCCTCATAACTTAACCTCTGAAGTTCAGCTATCATTCTTGTAAACCTACGTTGCACTTCCTCCAAGGCCAAAATATCCTTCCTAAGGTGTGGTGGCCAGATCTGCTCACAGTGCTCCAGGTGGGCTCGAACCATGGTTTCATGAAGCTGTGGCATAACTTCTGCATCTTATTCGAGTCCTCTAGATATAAAGGCCAGCATTCCAATAACCTTACTTTCTGCACTTGTTCATGGCATTTTAAAGATCTAACCCCCGGTCTCCTTGGATGTCCACTGAATTTAGCTTCATACCATCTAGAAAGTACCCTGATCTATCCTTGTTTGGTCCAAAGTGGAAAACCTCACACTTGCTTAGATTGACATCCGTCGACCACAGTTTTGCCCATTCACCTAGTCTGTCAATATTCCTTTGCAATTTTATGCTTATCTTTTATGCCACCCAACTTAGTGTCATTAGCAAACTTGGATATTGACTTTCTATGTCATTATCCAAGTCGTTCATGAATAATGTGAATAATTGAGGCCTGACTACAGATCCCTCTGGTATACCATGAGTCACACCCAGGAAATTTGAGTACCTACCCATTATCCCTACTTTCTGTTGCCTGCCACTCAACCAATTTCCCAACCATGTCAGTAATTTTCTCTCAATTCCGTGGACTTCTACCTTAGTTTATCAAATGTGTTCTGGAAGTCCATATAAACAACATCCATTGACATTCCCCTGTACACTACCTTAGTAGCCTCTTCAAAAGATTCAATGAGGTTTGTCAGGCATGACCTGCCTGTCATGAATCCATGCTGGCTCTCCCAGATTAACTGAAAATTTTCTAAAGTCCAGTTACCCTATCGTTGATTATAGACTCCAACAATTTCCCCACCACGGGTGCTAACTGGTCTGCGATTCCCTGTTTTTCCTCTTTCCCCCTTCTTAAAAAATGGAGTGACATGAGCAATTTTCAAATCCAGAGGGTCGACTCCTGATTATAGTTAGGGCATCTACAAGGTGCTCCCCTACTTCCTTTAACACCCTGGGATGGAAACCGTCAGGTCCTGGAGATTTGTCACTCTTTAGTTCCATTAATTTCCCCATTATTGATGTTTTGCTTATGTTAATTTTATTTATTCCTTGTCCCTGATCCACTATTAATGGCCTCAGCATTCCAGCAAGTTATCTTCCTTTTCTATTGTAAATACTGAGGCCACAGTCACTGACAATATCCCCACTTTGCCTTTCATGGCCAGCATTGCTCCTGCCCACCCACTTTCCCCTTATGTAACTATAAAACTTCATATTGATTTTGCTGCCCGTTGCAAGTTTCCTTTCAGAATTTCTTTTAGTGGTGCTTAAAAGCTACTTTGTGGCTCTTTGCTGGACTTTGTATTTTTCCATTTGGCAGCATCTGTGCTGTTTTTTTGTCAGCTCTTCCTTTTAATTCTACGCTGACCCTTCTCTCTTTCGTTGCCATGGCTATTTCTCTGTGAAGTGGAGTTTTTCCCTCTTAGGGGTTTGAATTGGTTCTGTATTACGTTAAATGTTTCCTGAAATGTCTTCCACTGATGTTTTACCCATTAGCATTTACCCATCTGTGCTGATGGAGAGCGAGGGTTACAGCTGTGATCCTTCCTCGATGCTGGTCTCTGAGATGTCTCCCTCGGAGTTGCTCGGGTCTGCGGCCTCCAAAGGGCACAGGATGGTCCGGGCTAGTCGACTGATTGACCTGCAAGGGAATCGAGATGGTATTTATGCATCACAGGGCCAGACTGATGGGGGAAAGTTAACTTATGTGAGGCTTACATCATGACTGCATGTGTTGAGGGTTCTCACTTTTGTCTCATATCCCCACCTTGCCCTCTGCACAGGTGCGGTCCTGCTCTTTGCCACCCAGCTCAAGGGATCTCCTTTCAAAGGGCGTTAGAGTTTTCAGCTCAGGAATGGCTTCGGCAGGCTGTGCTCACTCAAACCCGTTGTGCCCAAGTTTGTCCTGCAACGTGGAGAGTGGGGGAGGGAGTCCTGCCGGATCAGGTAGTGATGAAATCTGGTATGTGTTAGAGGGGAGAGGGAGCAGGGATGTGAGGAGCAGATGATCTAGAGGGGACCATGCAGTGTGAGAGAGGGGGGGGGTTGTTGGGGGTGTTCTGAATGACAATTGTTGGGACCCCGTGAGGTGACTGGGAGCGAGAACACTGTGGAGGTGTGATGGGTGTGTTTTGGGCTGCAGTGGGAGACAAGAGGAGGTAGTTACCCTGGCTGCATAAAGAAGGTCATTAATCGTCATTCCGCACTGCAGCCTTGTCCTCGTGTGAAGCCAGCTGGCACACTATCGCGGCCACAGCCTCCCAGGCGAGGCAGTGAGTGAGGGGTTGGTGACCTTGCCTCATGGACACCTGGCCGATCGCAGATACAGGATGTCACGCCTCTGTTCTACACCATCCAGATGTTTGGTGAGGGCTCCCTCTGTGAATCATGGGGGTGTCTTTATAGCTCTTGGGAGCGAAAGGGATTAAGGGATATGGGGGGGGGGAGGCAGGATCAAGGTATTAAACTTGATGATCAGCCATGATCACAATGAATGGCAGCGCTAGCTCGAGGAACGAATGGCCTTCTCCTGCTTCTTTTTTCTCTGTTTCTTTCCTGCGAAACCCCCCCCCCCCCCCCCCCCCCCAACCGGACTTGGAACAAGTACTTGGGGAGTGGGGGCGTTTAAATGGAGCGTCCCGCTGATTGCAGAAATTAGGTTTTCCCAGGGTGAGCAAATCAGGGGCAAGCTGCCATGAGCACCCAGTGAACCATGTAGAAAATGTACTTTGTTAAAGAGGCTAAATAAGCAGCAAACTTACCCGCTGTGGGCATTGGCAGGGTTCTCCTCGGTTTCTCTTCAGGACCGCGCCACCTATCAGAAAATTCCGCCTGTTGACTCTGGTTCCCTCTGCACAGATGCTGCCAGACCTGCTGAGATTTTCCAGCAGTTTCTGGAGTCATTTGAAAGTTTGAGTAGTGATGTACCCACATCACGTTAGAACAAAAAAACATTAGAGTTTGCAAAAAAAAAAGTTTCGGTTCAGGTTTAAACTTACATTTTTCACACTGTTCGCTTGGAAATTGAACTGTGTGGTCAGAGACTGGTTTGGAAAGTAACCGTACTGAATGATGATATGTGATTCCAATACTGATCTCTCCAGCAACTCAATAGTTCCACTGAATTTCTACTCGTGAGCTGCATAAGTTAAAATAGGCTGCAATGATGTTTGTACCACAAAGTGTGTTCTTCATTCTACAAAGTGATACCGAGCCCGATCAAATTTCATGCTACCTTCCTAATCGTTGTGTGAAATCTCAGAACATACAGCATTCAAATTAGAAAATGATAAATTAGCCCCTGTATCTTTTTGTACCAAAGTTAACAGTGAAGGATAGGGAGTATGTCAGCAAATAGTTCGTTATCAGCTGTAAAAGTATGTGTTAAAATGTACAGGATGATTCTTTTTTTTTTAAATAAACACGGAAATTTTACCAAAATGATTAATTTTATCATGGGCTGTTTGGGTAGTGAAACCCACAAATGTTTGTTGCTGTTTCCATCTCCTATTTCTCTTGGTCGGTCTCCCTGCTCCTTTGGAAGCAACCTTGACAGTCTTTCTTCCTCACCGATCATTATTCTCTTCTCGCTAACCTTGATCTGACATGTTGAGTTCTTCCCTGGCTGTGTTATACTCATACTAATCAACCTGCCTCACCCCAGATGATATCCATTCCATCTCGTCTCTCTTTACTCCGTTACAGCTTTCTTTTCCTCTACTCAGACCTATTTAGAACATAGAACAGTACAGCACAGAACAGGCCCTTCGGCCCTCAATGTTGTGCCGAGCCATGATCACCCCACTTAAGCCCACGTAACCCCGTAACCCAACAATCCCCCCATTAACCTTACACTACGGGCAATTTAGCATGGCCAATCCACCTAACCCGCACATCTTTGGACTGTGGGAGGAAACCGGAGCACCCGGAGGAAACCCACGCACACACGGGGAGGACGTGCAGACTCCACACAGACAGTGACCCAGCCGGGAATCGAACCTGGAACCCTGGAGCTGTGAAGCATTGATGCTAACCACCATGCTACCGTGAGGCCAGCATGGTCTAATTTGCTGCTAACATTTTCCACTTTCCCCATAGACTTCAAGAGAGAACAAATGTGGGTATGTTTGCTTGCTCAAAATCTTGGCATCCTGTGCAATGTCGTGCTATCAGCGTTTGCCACACATGTGTATCCCTCACTGTTACCCTAAAACTATCACCTAATTTTATAGATGCAAGGGAGAAACTCACTGATTTTGTGCTCCCAATCGGGAGATATCCCGAAGGAAGATCAAGTCGCACTAAAGCCTAATGCTGGTTCTCCGTCGCTTTTGATATGGGAGTGCAGAATAAGTGGATTTATCTGTAAAATTCCTGTGTGTATTTGCAGGGTTTGTCCACCATCACACTGGATGCTTCTTCAAATTATAAAGGAATTTGTTTGACTGGATGTACAGGTAATGAACCCAATAATAATGAAGAGGCAGCTTGGGTGGCAAACAGGTGACATCAGGGGACACTTGATAACAGGGAGGCATCATTAGCATTTCACTCTGTGTTTTGTGTCTCCATCAGAAATGAGCAGGCAGCATGACGCAGATGTGTGTGGCACAATTTCGCCTTGAATATTCAAAGGCCCATTTCATAGAGGCAACAGTGGAGGAGGACTGTGCAAAGTAAGTTCTGTACTCTGCACAATGTTTTGGGGGGGGGGGGGGGGTTATAAGTTGAGAGATGCAAGTAAGGTGAGCCTACATTCAAATTTGCTGAGTGCAGTAGGGGTGAGGAAGATGGCCCTTTTCTCTAGCATTAGGAAAATAGGAAGAAGAGTCATACAGATTCAAAATGTTACCTCCGTTTCACGCTCCGCAGAGACTGTTGAAAATGCTGAGATTTTCCTGCATTACGGTTTCTATTATAATAGGAAACTAGGTTTAGGGTAACTGAGAGAAGAGCAGCCGGAGTGTGATAACAATTATTTGGACAAAATTTTGGAAGTCTTTCAATGATCTAGCCAGGTCAGGAAATGTTGTCAAAATTGTAGATTCATCTACATCCTATAGTATACCCAATTTCCAGTGGGGTGGGGGAGGGGGTTAAAATACCCCTTTTTTTTCCACTTCTGGGGAATCCAAACGAGGGGTCAGGAATAAATCCAAAAAGGCATTCTTGAGAAAATTCCTTACCGAGACAGCATTGAGGATTTGGAACTCACAACCAAAGGAGTGGTTGTACTGAAGAGCGGCAATGCCTATGAGGGGAAACTGAATAAGCACATGAGGGGGAAAATAATAGAAGGAATAGCCAATGTTGTTCCTTTGTGAATAGCCAATGTTGTTCCTTTGTGAATAGCCAATGTTGTTCCTTTGTGAATAGCCAATGTTGTTCCATTGTGAATAGCCAATGTTGTTCCTTTGTGAATAGCCAATGTTGTTCCATTGTGAATAGCCAATGTTGTTCCTTTGTGAATAGCCAATGTTGTTCCTTTGTGAATAGCCAATGTTGTTCCTTTGTGAATAGCCAATGTTGTTCCTTTTTTTAAGAAAGGTAGCAAGGATAATCCAGGGAACTACAGGCCGGGTGAGCCTTACGTCAGTGGTAGGGAAATTACTGGAGAGGCTTCTTCGAGACAGGATCTACTCCCATTTGGAAGCAAATGGACGTATTAGTGAGAGGAAGCATGGTTTTGTGAAGGGGAGATCGTGTCTCACTAACTTGATAGAGTTTTTCGAAGAGGTCACAAAGATGATTGATGCAGCTAGGGCAGTGGGTGTTGTCTATATGGACTTCAGTAAGGCCTTTGACAAGGTCCATCATGGTAGACTGGTACAAAAGGTGAAGTCACACGGGAGCTGGCAAGGTGGATATAGAATTGGCTAGGTCATAGAAGGCAGAGAGTAGCAATGGAAGGGTACTTCTCTAATTGGAGGGCTGTGACTAGTGGTGTTCTGCAGGGATCAGTGCTGGACCTTTGCTATTCATAGTATACATAAATGATTTGGAGGAAAATGTAACTGGCCTGATTAGTAAGTTTGCAGATGACACAAAGGTTGGTGGAACTGCGGATAGCGGTGAGGACTGTCAGAGGATTCAGCAGGACTTAGATTGTTTGGAGACTTGGGCGGAGAAATGGCAGATGGAGTTTACTCTGGACAAATGTGAGGTAAGGCATTTTGGAAGGTCTAATGCAGGTAGGGAATATACAGTGAATGGTAGAACCCTCAAGAGTATTGAAAGTCAGTGAGATTGAGGTGTACAGGTCCACAGGTCACTGAACGGGGCAACACAGGTGGAGAAGGTAGTCAGGAAGACATACGACATGCTTGCCTTCATTGGCCGGGGCATTGAGTATAAGAATTGGCAAGTCATGTTGCGCACACTGTCTGTGCGGAGTCTGCACGTCCTCCCAGTGTGTGCGTGGGTTTCCTCCGGGTGCTCCGGTTTCCTCCCACAAACCAAAGATGTGCGGGTTAGGTGGATTGGCCATGCTAAAATTGCCCGTAGTGTCCTAAAAAGTAAGGTTAAGGGGGGCGGGGGGGGGGGGGGGGGGTTGTTGGGTTACGGGTATAGGGTGGATCCGTGGGTTTGAGTAGGGTGATCATGGCTCGGCACAACATCGAGGGCCGAAGGGCCTGTTCTGTGCTGTACTGTTCTATGTTCTATGTTGCAGCTGTCTAGAACCTTAGTTAGGCAACATTTGGAGTATAGTGTTCAATTCTGGTCGCCACACTACCAGAAGGATGTGGAGGCTTTAGAGAAGGTGCAGAAGAGATTTACCAGGCTGTTGCCTGGTATGCAGGGCATTAGCTATGAGAAGAGGTTAAATAAACTTGGTTTGTTCTCACTGGAACGACGGAGGTTGAGGGGCGACCTGATAGACCTCTACAAAATTATAAGGGGCATAGACAGAGTGATAGTCAGAGGCTTTTCCCCAGGGTAGAGGGGTCAATTACTAGGGGGCATAGGTTTAAGGTGCGAGTGGCAAGGTTTAGAGGAGATGTACGAGGCAAGTTTTTTATACAGGGGGTAGTGGGTGCCTGGTACTCGCTGTCGGGGAGGTGGTGGAAGCAGGGACGATAGTGACATTTAAGGGGCATCTTGACAAATACATGAATAGGATGGGAATAGAGGGATACGGACCCAGGATGTGTAGAAGATTTTAGTTTAGTCGGGCAGCATGGTCGGCACAGGCTTTGAGGGCCGAAGGGCCTGTTCCTGTGTTATTTGTTCTTTGTTGATATGCAGCCAATGTGATACAAAATAATATATTTGTGCCAATGCTCCTGTTTCTATGTTGTAAATTTGATGTAATTGCAGCCAATCGGTAACAAGCACAAAAAATTAAAGAAATTTGAATGTTATGCTCTCTGTAGAAACCATTAATTTTCAAAAAGGCACTTGAATTCTAGTGACTGAAAAGATCATGCAAGATTTCACGTTTTAAGACTTTTACTTTAATAAAAAAAAGGAAAAGCACAATTGAGAAACATTATTTTTGTAGGAAACATACTTTAAACTACACAAAAGATTCCCACGTGACTGGTAACACAACCAAAAATCCCTCACCACAATTATACTTTACTCTGCCCCCTAAGTGGTCACTTTATTCTCCTAAATCAGTGCAAATTCATTCTCTGTTCCCAATGGCTTGTTTCTTTTTTTCTTTACCAGCTCTAGTCTCAGAACTAACTTTCACTGTGGGGGTTATACTGGAGATCCTTTCACTCTAGCCCAAGCTAGATGAATCTTCCAGCCTCATTTAGTTTAAATCCTCACAAACGTGGTCTCTTCAATGTTAGCATGCGCTCCCACCCCATTCTACATGGTGACCAATAGAGTTAGCATTTGCTCCACTTCAGGTGCAGGACTGACTGCTTTGCTTTTCTGCATTGCCTCTCTTTTAGATTCTTGCAGACTGACTTGTGTTTGCATTTCAGGTATATCTTAGAAACTCTGAAACCCAATACTACAATACCTTTCTATAGATTCTAAATTTCCCAAGCCCATCTCCATGAAAATGCGAATCATATGGGCCTTGAATTCAGGTAGAAAAGCTAATTGCCCATAATTTGGACTTCCAGCTCCATCCTTGGAATTAAATAGAGAGTTTAGTGTATAATCTTTATAAAATCTGAATTTCCTAACACTCCCTGTGGGACTTGGAGGCGAAGGCCAGGATTCTCCAGCATTTCATGGCAGTGGGATTCACCATGGCTGCAGTGAATGGGGAAATTTGGCTGAGCACCAAATTCTCCGCCCTCGTTAGCAGCGGTAGTGGGGCGGACTCACAACGGAGAATCGTGGCCTCAACAGCCTACACAGTCAGTATAGATGCTTTTGCCATTGTCCATATGTATGAACATGTTGCATTTTCTCAGCAAATCTCTTGACTCGGGCCCCTCTTGTCTGCCCAGTAACCAAGCCACTCAGGCCCATTGTTGGGCTGAATTCAAAGCAGGTTATATGACATTTTCATTTCTCCATTTTACATTAAATTAAAGAGACAGCCCCATAACATAACAATTGTATGTGATGAATGTAGAAAGTTCAGATATATTGTATTACATGGTGCAGTAAGGGTTAAAAGCCTGGGTTAGTGCGTGACTGCTGCGGTCATGTTTTTAAAAATCCTGGTTTACAAGACAAGCGGAACTTTAGCTTCAGGGGTACAATTAAAGCATCATAAAAGTAAGATCAAAATTCATTCCAATCTTGTATATTGTTTACCCGAAGTTGGGCAAATGGAATTTTGTTTGTATAATGGAGGTTTCCTGGGGAGTAGATAATTAGAGACATTGTGTTCACCCTCGGTAAGATGATGTAGTTAATAGGAGGAGCCAGGAGCCGATGCAGTCAGATGTTGAGTTTCAGTTGTTGAGTTCAGTTTGATTGGAATGTGATCAGACCAGCAGTTTCTCTGAAAACAGTTCAGTTTAAAGATTTTGCCTGTGAACAGAGCAGCTTTTTCAAGATACTGGCAAGTTAAACAGTGGTGTGACACAGACGAGAATCTGCAAGCTGGTTCCTGACGGAGATCTCACTTTAAAAGCAGTTTATCCAAGACATCTCTCTACTGCAAGTATTCCTGGGTTGGCTAATTGTATTTAAAAGGATTTTGACCCAAGGTGGTTTTTGAATGAGTGGAGATTAAAGATAGCAGTTAGAAGTGTGTTACGTTTAATTGTTAAGCATTGTTTAACTGATAATTGTAAGCTGTTTTCTTTATGAAGCAATACTGTGTTATTAATAAAGTTTGTTTTAATATACCATATCCCTATTTGTGTGTTGAATCGCTCCTGAAAGTATCCTTTCCTCACAACCTTACCAAATTATATAAAATATTGGGGTTTCTATCCAGTATCGTAGCAACTGTTGGGGTCTGGTCCGGGATTGTGATACGTATGAACTTTGCTTTTGTAATGGAGATTATCTTTGCAAAATTAATTAAAGGAAGATTAGTTCATTTTTAAGTATGAACCAGTTTATTAGTATAGATATGTTGAAACTGAGTGATTTACTGAAAGGACAAATGACTTCAGACTAAGGATAATATTCAGAAATTAATGGATGCCCAGTTCTTTAATAAAGGAAGAAGGAATGAAATATCCTTCAATAAGCTGCAATATTTAATTAAGCACATGTTCCGTTTTATACAATCATCTTCCCTATTGAAAGATGAATGATCGAATGTATTCAGTATAAATATGAGCAATTGACACATCATTGTTAATCTGGTGAAAGCACAAATGTCGTTCAATCATGTGTGATTGCTTTTCCAAGTCTCTGCTTGTTCTTGTATTGAATTTTAGTTGAGGGTACGCTATCACACGTTTACCAGGCACGGGTGTTTCAGCTGACTCTGCGGCATCCCAGGAAACAATGCAACACAATGCATGAATTCACATTTCTCTAACTCTCCATCTTTTTTTGTTTGGAATCTATTCTTTGAAAAACCTTGAAACGCAGGTTTCAGGCAGGATTAACAATGCTGTCTTTTACACAGCTGCTTCCAACTCAATGGGAATTGACTCCGTTCCCACAAAAGCCCTCGGATATTATTTTTAAAAGCTGCAAAGTACTTAATTACCTATTTAGTTCAAATAAATTACAATGAAAGAAAATTACAATGAAAGAAAACCGCAATGAAGAAATTGTGGCCATGTCCTTAAGTCAAGCTTTCAACCTTCAGTTATGGCTTATTACACACCCCTACATGTTCATGATTATGGAAAACGTGTAACTGCTCTTTTAATTGGGCGATTGAACGTTCAACATCTCGACAAATTGAAGCATCAACAGATATCCGCAGGTTCTCAATCCGGCAAGAAGCATTAACAGATTAAAATGTCTGTGTGTAACTGTTCCTACCTTAAAATAGTCACTGAAATGTATCTGGCCTGTTCAGAACCCTGTACAGGCCAATTGTGAATGTTTGAGCAGGGCTGGAGAGGCGAGGCTGCGGGGACAACAATCAAAACCCTGGCCAGACTATTTTGGATTGTGGTTGGATGAAGGGAGTTTCTGCTTGAAAGTTGGAGCAGGCCGGGATGCTAGGGCAGAAGGGGTTCTCAGATTCTAGGTGCAACTTAAAGATCTGGGAATATGGTTTAGGGGTCGAGGAACATTGGCCCAGGATCTATGATTGGTTGTGCTTGGAGTGCACAAAGAGCGACAAGACAATGTGGTTGTCTCAACAGTTGAGGTAAAAGAATCATAGAATCACTACTGTGCAGAAGGAGGCCATTCGGCCCATCGAGTGTGCACCGACCCTCTGAAAGAACACTCCACCAAACACCTAACCTGCATATCTTTTGGACTGTAGCAGGAAACCACAGCATCCGGAGGAAACGCACGCAGACACGGGGAGAACGTACAAACTCCGCAAAGAGAGTCACCCAAGGTGGAATTGAACCCGGGTTCCTGGCGCTGTGAAGCAGCAGTGCTAACCACTGTGCCGCCATGCCAGCCCTTGAGGAGAAAGAGACGCAAAAAATATTTTGGCCTCTTGTGGACCATGTTATATTACACTTTGTGGTAATATGTCGTTATTCTTTGCCTTGTGATCCAGAATGGTCAGATGATTTGATGATAAAGAAACCATCAATATTTAGATTGAAGCAAAACTAATTTATTGAATAACGATTAAATTAAATAGAGTTTGCACACACTACAGAGCTAGAACTACTAATAAAGTAAGATTGAGTCTGTAAAACAGTAATCTATAATCTAGTACTAACTAATGATGTCCACGTGCTACTTCTCTTTAATCTAAACTACTCCTTGAGGTGTGATCAATACTTCTCCTCTGCTAACACTACCCAAGATTCCCTTAGGTCTGATATTTGTACTGGGAATTGGTGGTGCCCTCTAGTGTTTGAATTACACTGAGATGTAATAATTGATCCTTCACTGTATACATAGAACATAGAACATAGAACAGTACAGCACAGAACAGGCCCTTCGGCCCTCAATGTTGTGCCGAGCCATGATCACCCTACTCAACCCACGTATCCACCCTATACCCGTAACCCAACAACCCCCCCCCCCTTAACCTTACTATTATTAGGACACCACGGGCAATTTAGCATGGCCAATCCACCTAACCCACACATCTTTGGACTGTGGGAGGAAACCGGAGCACCCGGAGGAAACCCACGCAGACACGGGGAGGACGTGCAGACTCCGCACAGACAGTGACCCAAGCCGGGAATCGAACCTGGGACCCTGGAGCTGTGAAGCATTTATGCTAACCACCATGCTACCATATCATTACAGACTGTTCACTAACAGATGAGGCTAACATAGGGCTAAATCTACATGACTGTGCTGCGCCTGAACTGGAGCGCAACCCAGCTGGAGATTTAACAACGGAACCTCGTGAGACATCACAATCTGGATCCCGTATCTCCCTCTGTCAGCCCCCATCCTAACCTTATTTGCATGAATAAACATTGCCCCATCATTTTCCCCAATTTTGTAAGGGGCATCGGAGAGTCCACACCGAGTTCGTCGAGAAACAAAACTTACTTTATTTTACACTTACTATTAAGTACCGCTCCAGTAGTTCACTACTGGGACTTCTTTAGTTGGTGCTTTACTGGCCGACTGTATCTATACAAAGTGAACATTGATAAGGGTCCCCAGGCCCCTGGTATATGTATAACCCTTAATGAATTCCCCCTTAACTGTTCCAATTCAATAACAAAATCCAAGTAAAACCAGAAACCCCTTTTCAAAGGTGTGGCCCAGCACATGGCATTCTCACTGGTATAAGACTTGTTATTGATACTCTGTTCCCCTTTTCAAACAGCAGGGGGAGCTCATTTTCTGCAAAATCCACGGGGTAATGAATCATCCTTATCCCGTAAGACCCGTGCGGGTTATAACACCCATCATCAGCTAGTTCCTGTCTTTATGTTCCAGAAAACACTTATGAATGCACATATATTTTCATCAGGGAACTGAGAGTTTAAATAGTTTTCCTTTTGTAATATCACTGTAATATTCTGCAAAATCAAGCGTGTGGGGGTTTGACTGATTTCATTGGATGCGAAACATCAACGGTCAAACATCAATGAGAAGGGTATTAAGGCAGTTGGTTTCACATGGTGATGAGGAGAGGAGGAAACCAGGGGAACTTGAATAAAAATTTACAGAAGCAATAGAAGAAGTGGTTTGACGTTGGCAGCTGTATTTCAAACGGGAACATATACAAATGGGATGATTGTTAACAGATGAGGCTAAGATAGGGCTAAATCTACATGGCTGCGCTGCGTCTGAACTGGAGCACAACCCAGCTGGAGATTTAACAACGGAACCTCGTGAGACGTCACAATCTGGATCCCGTTCACAATGGTCGGGATCCAGATCCGCCTGATCTGCATACTGAACGGCTGAAGTAAGAAGCTCTTTGATAGGCATTCGCCAGAGTTGCCCAAGGCGTTGGATCTAGCCACTGGGAACCAGCTGTGTAGACACTTGGGGAGAAGGGGGGTCTGTCGGGGCTCAGATTCCCCTGGGCGGCGGGGCTCTGGGCAGGGTGGTACCCTGGCACTCCTGATGCCAGCCGTCAAACTGGAGCTCCTCAGTGCAGGAAATGGGCAACTCCCTGTTGAGTCCCATTAGATAGCGGGGTCTTTCTCTGCGTTGCAAGCAGCAGGAAACATCCATCCAAACCCGCTCGACACGCGACTTTGATTCATGTCCGTTAAATCGTGCCGATATTAAAAGTTTACTTAGAAAACATCGAAGCCATAAAGTGAAAAAAGGAGTTGATTAATTCTGGGAAAAGAGAACTTCTAAAGGATTGTAGGAAGCAATCGAGGGTAAGAACAAAGGGCAAAAACAGAGTTCAGAAAGCATTGAAGAAAGGGAGGCCGATATTTTGTGCCTGCATTTGCCGCAGGGGTACATAGGGGCATGGACGCAACATCCCACAGGAGGCCGAAATTGATCCATCTTAGCCTCTCCCCAGCATTACACATGTCCGTCTTCAGCCAATTTGATATACCCCACCTGATTTCAAGAAACAGCTGAAGGCACTGGGTACTGTAAAGGCTGTCGGCCTAGACAACATTCAGGCATTAGTACTGAAGAATTGTGCTTCAGAACTTGCCGTGGCCCTAGCCAATTTGTTCCAGTACAGCTACAACACTGGCCTCTACCCGACAATGTGGAAAATTGCCAGCGGTATGTCATGTACACAAGAAGCAGGGCAAGTCCAACACGGTCAATTACTGCCCATCAGTCTACTCTCCATCATCAGTAAAGTGATAGAAGCTGTCATCAAAATTATATAAAAATGAGCTCTTAGAATTATCAAAATTCATATTCTGTGTACTTTTGTACAATATCATGCATTATTCTTCAGCCCCCAAATGGATCAGAATATTTCAGCAAAAATGGAGGGATTGGCTCACAATGATTTGTCATGGGCCAATCAGATCGAATCAAAAAGAAACTCAAGCTCATCTTCCAATTGAGTTTAAATCATGGAAAAACAAACTGAAGTCCTCTTCAACCTTTTACTTGGAACAAAAAACATTCAAAATAAACAATATTGCTTTAATTTTACTAATTTATCACTGCAACAGCTCGATAAGCCACACAGGTGTCTCAATTCCAGTTATCTGTAAACTGACAATGTCATTTTGTGAGTTGTTATACATGAATTTTTAGGAGTAAAATAACCTACTGGCTTGTTGGGCTAGGTGCATCATTGACATGGTGACAGGGTGACCAATTCTCAGGGCAAGAATATAAGGGACATTTTGGTGTGAGGGACCATATGAGCAGGCGAGGATTGCTGGTGGAACTTTCAGAGCGGTGATTGGGGATGTGGCGCTGGAAAACCTGCAAAAGTAGGGGCGAGGGGGGGCGGTTGTTGGAACCAACAATTCTACGGACACGCGCTTGTAGGATTAGAATAGCGGTTTTAATATACTTACAACAGAGCCAGCCTGTTAGCCGTTGAACTTTCGGTGAACTGGCCGGCTGACCCTGTGGCACTGATCTTTATACAGCAGCTCCCGGGGGAGGAGTCCTGGGCGGAGCCAAGGGAGCAGCCCCGTACAACTCTCAAGCATTCCCAGAGCTACTCCCCCTGGAGGTCAGATAGTGCAACTGCACTTACAATACAGACACATGTATATACAGGTTATAATCCGGTGTGAATCACATTCACCACATTCACCCCCTGTGAAAAAAATCGAGTCCAGCGGGGGTGGTGGCTCACAGAATTAGTCTGTCCGGTAGACGAATTGTTCTTTTCGATCTGCTGAGCACCGGGGTTGCAGCCTCTTGCGGTGGCTGGGTGGGTGTTGAGAGCTGGGGTACAATGGCAGACTCCAGGGCAGGTCTCGTCCGAACTTTATACACCTCTGGCTCGACCGGAGACTGGGGGCGCTGGGGGCGGGCTGGTTTTGGCGCGTGGAACCGGTGGGGTGAGCTTGCGGGATCGGGGGCGCGAGGGGGCGGCAGCATAGGGAATGGGGTAAGGGGTTCCTCAGTGGGGGTATGGGGGGGGGGCTGGATCCAGCAGGTGCCAGGTCCCGAAGGGATACTGTGTCCTGGCGACCGTCCAGGAACTCCACGAATGCGTACTGGGGGTTGGAATGGAGGAGGAGCACCTTTTCAACAAGGGGGTCAGTTTTGTGCCCCCTGACGTGCTTCCTCAGGAGGACCGGGCCTGGTGTCAGGATGGCCAGTCTGTTTGTGCGGAAAACGCATTTCTCCTTGTTATAAGTGAGATTTAATTTTTGTGCCGTTTGGAGAAAACGGTGGAGGTTGGCGTCGTGGTCCTGCTGGTCATAGCCGCAGATGGTAACATTGTCCAGATACGGAAACATGGTCCGCAGCCCGTACTGGTCTACCATTCGGTCCATTGCTCGTTGGAACACCGAAACCCCGTTGGTAACGCCGAAGGGGAACCCGGAGGAAGTGGAAGAGGCGGCCATCAGCCTCGAACGCCATGTAGTGGCGGTCCTCCGGGTGGATTGGGAGCTGGTGGTATGCAGACTTCAGATCCACCGTGGAAAATAGCTGATATTGGGCAATCTGATTAACCATGTCTGCAATTCTGGGGAGGGGATACGCGTCTAGGAACGTAAAGCGATTTATGGTCTGGCTATAGTCGATGACCATGCAAAATTTTCCCCCGGTCTTGACGACCACCACCTGAGCTCTCCAGGGACTATTGCTGGCCTCTATGATCCCCTCACTGAGCAGTCGTCAGAACTCCGATCGGATAAAGACCCTATCCTGTAGGCTGTATCGCCTGCTGCGAGTAGCTACTGGCTTGCAATCTGGAGTGAGATTGGCGAAGAGAGGAGGGGGGGAGATGCGCAGCGTGGCTAGGCTGCAGATAGTGAGTGGGGGCAGGGGCCCGCCGAAGCTGAGGGTGAGGCTCTTGAGGTTGCACTGGAAATCCAGGCCTAATAAGAGTGGCGCGCAGAGGTCGGGCAGGACGTGAAGTTTAAATTTAGAATAACTAGCGCCTCGAATTGTGAGCGTAGAGACGGTGCGTCCTTGGATTTGGACTGTGTGGGAGCCCGAAGCGAGGGCGATAGTTTGGCTCACTGGAAAAATAGAAAGCGAACAGCATCTTACCAGTTCAGGATGTATAAAGCTCTCCGTGCTCCCGGAGTCAAAGAGGCATGGCGTGCTGTACCCGTTGATCTGGACCTCCGCCATCGAACGTCGTAGGTGCTTGGGGCGGGATTGATCCAGGGTGACCGCGTTGAGTTGCGGGCCGCGTGGTGAGTGCCCGAGGAAGTCGTATTCTTCAGATGAGCTTTCTGAGTTTGCCGATGCAGATGGGGCCCGTGGATCGCACGTGGTGAGCGGCGAGGAAGATGGCGGCCCCCATGAGTCGCACGTGGCCGGCCGCATGGTCGGGGTTTGCCAAGATGGCGGCCCCCATGGATCGCACGTGGCGGGAGGGGGCGGCGTCGGGGCGTAGGCCGCAGCGTTTCGGGCCCCGCGGGCCCGCTGGTGTTGGGAGCGATTTGTTCTTTCTACTGGGGAGTTAGAAACTGGGGCCCTTTTCGTGAGGCACACTCTGGCATAGTGGACCTTTCGTCCCGCAGCTGCTGCAGGTCGCGGATCGGGCTGGGCAGTGCTGCCGCGGGTGCTGGCTTTGGCCACAGAAATGGCAGGCTGGGGCAGCTGAGTAGCTGGCTGGGGCAGCTGAGTAGCTGGCTGGGGCAATAGAGTAGCTGGCTGGGGCAGTAGAGTAGCTGGCTGGGGCAGTAGAGTAGCTGGCTTTGGCAGCGCGGTAGCTGGGGGGCCGTGTGGCACAGGCCTGGGGGACTGTTGGTCGGGGGTCCACGATGGGGTCGCGGGTTCCGCAGGAAACGACGTGAGGCTGCGGATGGAAATTTCCATAGTTGTAGCAGCCTCCACAGTAGTGTCTAAGTCCTGGGCCCCCTTTTCTAGCAGTCTTTGGCGCACATAGTTAGATCTAAGGCCCGCTACGAAAACGTCCCGCACAGCAAGCTCCCAATGCTGAGCCGCGGTAACGGCTTGATAATTACTGTCATTGGAAAGGTTGTTCAATTCCCTTACAAATTCAGCAAGCGTTTCTGTAGGCCGCTGACGGCGAGTCGTAAACACGTGGCGTGCATAAACCTCGTTAATGGGCCTAACGTACATTTTGTCCAATATTGCCAGCGCTGCGGTGTAAGAACCGGCCGGATTTAGCTGTGTGGATATTCTGTGGCTTACCCTCACGTGCAGTAGGCTGAGTTTTTGTTCCTCCGTTGTTCCAGCGGTGCTGGCTTCTGCCAGGTAGGCTTTAAAACATCTCAGCCAGTGGGAAAAAATTTCCTTAGCCTCTGCATCCTGTGGGTCGAGTTCTAGGCGTCCGGGCTTGAGATCTGCTTCCATGATTTCTTTGACTGTTTCCTAAGTATATTAAATTGTTGGAACCAACAATTCTACGGACACGTGCTTGTAGGATTAGAATAGCGGTTTTAATATACTTACAACAGAGCCAGCCTGTTAGCCGTTGAACTTTCGGTGAACTGGCCGGCTGACCCTGTGGCTCTGATCTTTATACAGCAGCTCCCGGGGAGGAGCCCTGGGCGGAGCCAAGGGAGCAGCCCCGTACAACTCTCAAGCATTCCCAGAGCTACTCCCCCTGGAGGTCAGATAGTGCAACTGCACTTACAATGTCGACACATATATATACAGGTTATAATCCGGTGTGAATCACATTCACCACAGCGGTGGATGTGGTTTGTTGGGCCTGTCAGATTGGTCAGCAGGAAGTAGTGTAAACATGCAATTGCATTCTGCGCATGTGGAAGATTCACGGGGTTTGATAAAAGGGAAAATCAGTGCCCCACCAACATACCAAGCAGGACACCTATCTCAACCACAAAATGATCCCATAAAATCCAGGATGGTTACCCTGCATGCTGCTGGGCTAACTAGTTATCAGCTTCATGGATGGTTACCCTGCATACTGCTGGGCTAACTAGTTATCAGCTTCATGGATGGTTATCCTGCATGCTGCTGGGCTAACTAGTTATCAGCTTCATGGATGGTTACCCTGCATGCTGCTGGGCTAACTAGTTATCAGCTTCATGGATGGTTACCCTGCATGCTGCTGGGCTAACTAGTTATCAGCTTCATGGATAGTTACCCTGCATGCTGCTGGGCTAACTAGTTATCAGCTTCATAGATGGTTATCCTGCATGCTGCTGGGCTAACTAGTTATCAGCTTCATGGATAGTTACCCTGCATGCTGCTGGGCTAACTAATTATCAGCTTCATGGATGGTTACCCTGCATGCTGCTGGGCTAACTAGTTATCAGCTTCATGGATGGTTACCCTGCATGCTGCTGGCTAACTAGTTATCAGCTTCATGGATGGTTACCCTGCATGCTGCTGGGCTAACTAGTTATCAGCTTCATGGATGGTTACCCTGCATGCTGCTGGGCTAACTAGTTAACAGCTTCATGGATGGTTATCCTGCATGCTGCTGGGCTAACTAGTTATCAGCTTCATGGATGGTTACCCTGCATGCTGCTGGGCTAACTAGTTAACAGCTTCATGGATGGTTATCCTGCATGCTGCTGGGCTAACTAGTTATCAGCTTCATAGATGGTTATCCTGCATGCTGCTGGGCTAACTAGTTATCAGCTTCATGGATGGTTACCCTTCATGCTGCTGGGCTAACTAGTTATCAGCTTCATAGATGGTTATCCTGCATGCTGCTGGGCTAACTAGTTATCAGCTTCATGGATGGTTACCCTTCATGCTGCTGGGCTAACTAGTTATCAGCTTCATGGATGGTTACCCTGCATGCTGCTGGGCTAACTAGTTATCAGCTTCATGGATGGTTACCCTGCATGCTGCTGGGCTAACTAGTTATCAGCTTCATGGATGGTTACCCTTCATGCTGCTGGGCTAACTAGTTATCAGCTTCATAGATGGTTACCCTGCATACTGCTGGGCTAACTAGTTATCAGCTTCATTGATGGTTACCCTTCATGCTGCTGGGCTACCTAGTTATCAGCTTCATGGATGGTTACCCTGCATGCTGCTGGGCTAACTAGTTATCAGCTTCATGGATAGTTACCCTGCATGCTGCTGGGCTAACTAGTTATCAGCTTCATGGATGGTTATCCTGCATGCTGCTGGGCTAACTAGTTAACAGCTTCATAGATGGTTATCCTGCATGCTGCTGGGCTAACTAGTTAACAGCTTCATAGATGGTTATCCTGCATGCTGCTGGGCTAACTAGTTATCAGCTTCATAGATGGTTATCCTGCATGCTGCTGGGCTAACTAGTTATCAGCTTCATGGATGGTTATCCTGCATGCTGCTGGGCTAACTAGTTAACAGCTTC
Source organism: Scyliorhinus canicula (assembly GCF_902713615.1). NCBI lineage: Eukaryota > Metazoa > Chordata > Chondrichthyes > Carcharhiniformes > Scyliorhinidae > Scyliorhinus > Scyliorhinus canicula. Next base: position 18,479,687 of record NC_052161.1, read on the forward strand.
ATGGATGGTTACCCTGCATGCTGCTGGGCTAACTAGTTATCAGCTTCATGGATGGTTATCCTGCATGCTGCTGGGCTAACTAGTTAACAGCTTCATAGATGGTTATCCTGCATGCTGCTGGGCTAACTAGTTAACAGCTTCATAGATGGTTACCCTGCATTCTGCTGGGCTAACTAGTTATCAGCTTCATGGATGGTTATCCTGCATGCTGCTGGGCTAACTAGTTATCAGCTTCATGGATGGTTATCCTGCATACTGCTGGGCTAACTAGTTATCAGCTTCATGGATGGTTACCCTGCATGCTGCTGGGCTAACTAGTTATCAGCTTCATGGATGGTTACCCTGCATGCTGCTGGGCTAACTAGTTATCAGCTTCATGGATGGTTACCCTGCATGCTGCTGGGCTAACTAGTTGACAGCTTCATGGATGGTTACCCTGCATGCTGCTGGGCTAACTAGTTAACAGCTTCATAGATGGTTATCCTGCATGCTGCTGGCTAACTAGTTAACAGCTTCATAGATGGTTACCCTGCATGCTGCTGGGCTAACTAGTTAACAGCTTCATGGATGGTTACCCTGCATGCTGCTGGACTAACTAGTTATCAGCTTCATGCGTCTGTCTTTCCCCACACTCTGTGTGGTCTAGGGACCCTTGGACCATCCCAACCTGGCCCAAACCACCCACCACGAACTGCTCAACCTGTAAACCGGCAAGATCCGAAATTCGGCATGGACTGGGTCCCAAAGTTTTTGAGATACTGTAACCTGTAGTTCTGTGGGTGGTACTCTTGTCTCTGCGTTACAAGGTTCTGGGGCCAATTACTACTCCGGGATAGGAGTCAAGGCTGAAACTCCTGTGTAGTACTGAGTGAGTACTGCACTGTTGGAACTGCCAGCAGATGAGATTCTAAACCATACCATGTTTCCAGCAGTGACTGCATTCCAAAAATACTTCACTGATTGAAAAACAATTGAGATGTCAGGTGGTCATGAAAAATGCTAATTAAATGCTTGACTTCAAGACCTTTCATGACTTTAGCATCTGAACCCCCTGTCAGATTTGATTTACATTACGACTGGCAGGAACCAGGCACGGGATATGCCATGGGCGCAGAGCTCGAAGGAAAGGGAAACCCAGAGTTGGTCTATATTTCATATATGAATCCAATTCATTTGTTAATCAGTGTAAAATTGCATAGAATTTCCAGGCCTATGATTTATATTAATTTGTGAGAGGAAGGTCAATTGGACGCATACACAAAGTGGTAAAAGCTAAATTTAGCACCGGCTCCAGAGAATTCTTCACACAATAATGACTGATGAAGAAAGGGGCCCTGGGAAGTGACAGTATGAGGGCCAGACAGAAAGCAATACTTACCGGACCAGGTTTTTCTCTCGCACCTTTCACCATCCCCCGCTCAAGCCATTTACACCCAACAGATAAGGAAAGTATGGCTAGTGGTAGCCCTGGCAGCTGGAAGCCAATTCTACTTGAAGCATCAGTAGGCAATGACCACGGAATTGCCCATCACTCTGAACAAACAGTGATTTTGACTGGAATGTTAAAAAAGAATCTAATCCTTCCAACATCACAAGAACTCTTTGGTGTGAGGGAATGAAACGTTACAGCTAAAACTTAAAGTTACAAAACTCTATATTGAATGAGTGTCGTGTGGGTCACAGATGGTTGGAAAAATGATGATTGCAACATTTCAGAGTTTCAATAGTAAGTGAGTCTGTATATCAGTGGAGGAAAGCAATACTCAAAGACTCGTTTATACATGAGTGTGCGTCATCGCTCAATAATACTTTTCGAACACCTTATGCAGCAATAAAGTAAGCCCTATTTTATGTGCCAATTCTTTCTTAACTGTGCTGTTAGACTTAGATTTCAATCTGCAGTTACAACCCTTTCATCTAGAAAATGAGAATGTCAATATTCTTTTGCCTACCCAAGCAAATATCGCCATTTTCACATTAGGAGGCAGAAATAGTCAATTTGCAATTTTCTGCAAGATTTTGTGTTGTGGGAAACATGGTCAAATCTCTTGTTATTGAAAATATTTGAGAGTTTGGGGATAAATGTAGCACTGCAGTTTGTTTGCTTCACTTCAATTTAGTTAAGTTTGATAAAGTTAGATTGGAATGAATGCATTTTAAGTTGATGTGGTGAATTATAAACCTCAGTAATTCACACTGTGTTGTACCACATGTGTTGAGCCTGTACTCTGTACCGGATTGTGTGTAATTGCGTGGCCCTGCCCATAGGGGGAGATGAGGAGTTTGTACTGGGCCCCACCCTTGGCTCCGCCCATGGCTCCACCCATGGTTCCTCCCCCAACTGGAAGTACAAAGATCAGTGCTGTGAGACTGCTGCCAGTTCATCTCGAGTTCATCCCGTCACAGGTAGGCTCTGTTGTAAGACGATTAAAACCACAGTTCACTTCTAACCACGTGTCGCGTGAATTGATGGTCTCATCAGTTGATTCACATCAACAGTTGGCGAGATCTTGCTCTGGAATGGTGACCCTGCATGAAATAGATTTGTGTGGAAAGTTAAAGGCCTTATCCAATAATAGTAGGATAAAAGAGACTCTTTCAGTTCAGTTTAATTGATTGAGAAAAAGGAAAATTGAATAACAGGAGGATATGTAAAAGGAACAGATAAGGTATTGTTCAAATATTATGTGACTAAGAGTAAATAGGACATGTCAAAGACGGCAGTTCCATTGATGAATAAAGAAGATATAATAAAAATTAGTTTTTAAAAAAGGAAGCAAAGAGTTCTACAACTTTCTTGTTCCCTAGCTACAAGTCTATCTCTTGTAATTCCAATTCTGGCTTCATCACCCATCCCTGATTTTTATTGCTCCACCACTGGGGGCTGTGTCTTCAGCTGCCTTCATCCTATGTTTTAGAAATCCATCCATAGACCTCTCTACCTCTCCCCCCTCCAGTTAAGATGTTTCTTAAACATTACCTCTTTGACAACACTTTTAGTTATCTGACTTAACATCTCCTTATAATGGCTCAGTGCGAAATTTGTTATGGCAAGATCCAAGATGGCGCCGGAGCGTGGTGACTCTCTGCAAACTCTCTCACACAGATCCTCTTCTTACATCTCCTATAACCGTACTAATCTCTTAAAATTTAATTCTAACACTAATATAATCACTAACCTTTCTCTTTTATCTTCTCTTGCAGGTTTGAAGATCCTCTGAGGCCCGTGGAGTGGGCCTGATGACCCGACCCGACCTGGAAGCTGATGAGGCCCAAATCAGAAGCGTGGCCCCGAATCAAAGATCCCTCCCACCCGGCTCACTCACTCTTCCAACTTTTTCCTTCGGGCAGGAGATATAAAAGTCTGAGAACACACACGAACAGATTCAAAAATGTTTCTTCCCCGCTGTTACCCGACTCCCAAACGACCCTCTTATGGGCTGATTTGATTCATACTATACTGCTGTACGCTTCACCCGATGCTGGTGACTAGGTATTTACATTGTGTACCGTGTGTTGCCCTATTACGTATTTTCTTTTCTTTTCATGTTCTGAATGATCTGTTTGAGCTTCTCGCAGAAAAATACTTTTCACTGTACCTCAGTACACGTGACAAACAAATCCAAATCCAAATTTTGTTTGGTAATGCTCCAATGAAGTGCCTTGGGCCTTTCTACTATGTTAAAGGTACTATATAAATGGATTTTCTTGTTGTAGAGGGTATATCATGAAAGTAAACAATGAAAAATATAAAAGCAGATAGAAATTTATCTAAATTGGACAAAAATCATTGTCTTCATATTCAACCAACCAGCCCCACCACCATGACCATTGAATCATAGAATTTACAGTGCAGAAGGAGGCCATTCAGCCCAGTGAGTCTGCACCAGCCCTTGGAAAGAGCACTCTACTTAAGCTGCCACCCTATCCCCGTAACGCAGTAACCCCACCTAACCTTTTTGGAAATTAGGGGCAATTTATCATGGTCAATCCACCTAACCTGCACGTCTTTGGACTGTAGGAGGAAACCGGAGCACCCGGGGGAAACCCACGCACACACGGGGAGAACGTGCAGACTCAGCACAGAGAGTGACCTAAGCTGGGAATCGAACCTGGGACCCTGGAGTTGGGAAGCAACTGTGCTAACCACTATGCTACCGTGCTGCCCAGGGGAAGGGTCAGAGAGGTTAGATTAAAGGCTTAAATATGGGGGACTGCCCCCAAGTGTCCCTTGGGTGCTGCCAACTAAAATAACAAATGGGGCCTTTTCTGGATTATGAATTTATCCCAATCTTTGAGGCTATCACTGATTTTTGCTTCCTTATATGCTGGGTGGAACTCTCTACCTCCCGCCGCCGATAGCGGAGTTCCCGGTGAGGTGAGGAATCCACTGCCGGGGAGAAAATAGGATCATCGTTTCCGATGCTCCAGCCCCCAATTGGCTTTGGGATCGAGGTTTGCGCCCGGTGCCAGTGAGCTGGATACCGTACTCGCTGGGCCTGCGTGATTCTCCGGTCCTCTGGGCTGGGAATCATGTGGGCGAGAATCACGACAGGTATGGACGGGAGTGACGGATGGACCTTGTGATGAGCCAAGGGGGTCACTCCTTAAGGGAGCTGCCCCCAAAGTCCATCTGAGGGCCACCCACCCCTCCTACAATGAAAGACCTGCTCACCCCACCCGGCCAGAACCCCCCCCACCCCCCCCCCCCCACTGGCCCCCCCCAGAGACCCCCAAATAAAGAAAACCCCCCCAGTGTCCCCTTAAATAGAGAGACCCATGTTGTGCGGCGCAACCACTGCAGATCGTCAGCCATGCACTTGCGTGGCCCGGGACCCGGCCATTCTCCGGCTGTTTCGGCACGGGAGGCGGGAGTTTCAGTCGGTGCCGGTGCTAGCCCCTAGACAGCACTTACACTGCAACCCGAATCTCACAGAATCACAGGATCTTTACAGTGCAGAAGGCCATTTAGCCCATCAAGTCTGCACTGGCTCTCTGAAAGAGCATCGGTAGAGTACCACTTCCCTGTCGTATCCCCAAAATATTGCACTCTCTTTCTTTTCAAGTTCCTTTTTGAATACCTCAATCGGGCCTGCCTCCACCACCCTCTCGGGAAGACTCAGAAAAGTTTTCATCACATCACTTTGCCAATTATTTTGAATTTGTTTCTCTCTTGTTCTTGATGCTCCCATGAGCAGTAACAGTTTCTCATTATTCCCTCTGTCCATACGCCTCAGGGTTGTGAATACCTCGATCAAGCTTCCTCTTAACCTTTTTTTATCCAAGGGCAACAATCCCAATCTGTCCAATCTATCCTCATAGCAACAGTTCTTTATCCTTGGAATCATTGTTGTGGATCTCCTCTGTACTCTTCCCAATGCCTTTACATCCTTCCTCAAGCATGGGACCTAGAACTAGATGTAGTACTCCAGATGAGACCTAACTAATGTCTTATACAAGTTCAACATGAATCCTTTACTCTTGTAACCAATGCTCCTTATGTACTTATGTACATGCAAATTGAGGTCCCTTTGTTCCTGCACCTCCTTTAGAGTTTCTCCATTTGATTTCTATTTTCTCTCCAAAATGAACGGCCTCGCATTACCTTCATCTGCCACTAGTCTTCCCAATCCATCAACATGTCCATGTTCTTTTGAAGTTCAAAATTATCCTCATCACATTTGACAGCATTTCCAATTATCCACTGCAAATTTTGAAATCATGTCCTGCACACACCACAGGCTATGTGTTTTATATATATGAGAAAGAGCAAAGGTCCCAATACTGATTGCTGAGGAACTCCACTACAAACCTCCCTCCAATCTGAAAAACAAAGTTATCACTGTTCTCTACCACAGGCATCATTAAAGTAGATTATCTGATCATAGAATCAGAGAATCCCTACAGTGCAGAAGGAGACCGTTCGACCCATCAAGTCTGCAAAGCCCCTGCTCAAGTAGAGCATCCTACCTAGGCCCAATCCCACCTCCCCCCCTCCCCCAATCCCTGTAAACTCACCCAACCGTTGGACATTAAGGGCAATTGATCGTGGCCAATCCACCAAACCTATAAATCTTTGGACTGTGGGAGGAAACCGGAGCAAACCCACGCAGACACGGGGAGAACGTGCAAGCTCCACGTTCTTGCGTGGAGTCATCAGAGGTCAGAATCAAACCCGGGTCTCTGGACTGTGAGGCAACAGTGCTAAACACTGTGCCACCGATCATTTATCACCGGTATTTGTGGGGGTGGGTGCTGCGCCTCAATTGGCTCTTGTGTTTCCGACAGGACGAGAATGAATGAAATGAAAGTCGGCATAGTCCCAGATGACCATGGGCTGCTTGTCCCCTTAGAGGGGGAGAGCTGACTTGTGGTGCTTTAACCAGAGGATCACCACACCTCGGGCAAGGAAGAAGATTGAGAAGGCGGGGTCTCCATGAATAATCTCAGCCAGTACGGGAATCGAACCCGCGCTGCTGCCCTCGCTCTGCATCAGAAACCTGCTGTCCAACCCACTAAGCTAAACCGAGAAGATTGCCAATGCAGACGGTTGAGGATTTGCCCCTTTAATAGAAAAGGTTACTACGGGACAGGTTAAGATTCATGAATTTGAGATACCAATCTGTCTTCTTGCTTCCTTATCCATCAGGCCAGATTCCCTTGTCAACACTCATGCACTGTCAACAATAAAACATCTTTCATCAACCCTTTTTTATAATAGGAATTGCTGCTCGATTGATCTCCTTCGCTCCAATCCCTAGAAATCCTAAATAAAACCCTCAAGTTTATATTCAAGAACAGTAAATACTTCTGAGGGTTTTTTTTCTGACTTGCGGCTGGCTTTTCCACAAGGTCAGAAAATGGGCATTCAAGTTTTCTTTTGTGTTACAAATAAGGGAAGGTAAGTCCAGGATTGCAAAGAAATAATTCTCATAACGTAGAGCCTCAACTCGATTGTGAATAGACAGAGCTCAGCGATCCCACAATCAATGGATCAGATCCAAGCTCAGCCACATCCAGTCATGGGTGGTGGGGGACAATTAAACAACTTACAGAAGGAGGAGGCTCCACAAACATTCCCATTCTCAATGAAGGGGAAGCCCAGCACATCAGTGCAAAAGATAAGGCTGAAGAATTTGATACAATCTTCAGCCAGAAGTGCAGAGTAAATGATTCATCTTGGCCTCCTCTGGAGGTCATTGAATCATAGAATTTACAGTGCAGAAGGAGGCCAATTCAAACTGATTCCGGAAGGCTAGTGATGGGAGACGAGGAAATGGCTGGAGAACTTAATAAGTACTTTGCGTCTGTCTTCACAGTGGAAGACATGAGTAATATCCCAAAAATTATAGAGGGTCAGGGGGCTGAGTTGAGTATGGTTGCCATTACAAAAGAGATGGTGCTAAAAAAGCTAAAAGGTCTTAAAATTGACAAATCTCCTGGCCCCGATGGGCTACACCCTAGAGTTCTGAGAGAGGTGGCTGAAGAAATAGCGGAAGCGTTGGTTGAGATCTTTCAAAAATCACTGGAGTCAGGGAAAGTCCCGGACGATTGGAAGATCGCTGTTGTAACCCCCTTGTTCAAGAAAGGATCAAGACAAAAGATGGAAAATTATAGGCCAATTAGCCTAACCTCGGTCGTTGGTACAATTCTAGAATCAATCGTTAAGGATGAGATTTCTAAATTCTTGGAAAAGCAGGGTCGGATTAGAACAAGTCAACATGGATTTAGTAAGGGGAGGTCGTGCCTGACGAACCTGTTAGAATTCTTTGAGGAGGTGACAAGTAGGTTAGACCAGGGAAACCCAGTGGATGTGGTCTATCTGGATTTCCAAAAGGCCTTTGATAAGGTGCCACACAGGAGGCTGCTGAGTAAGGTGAGGGCCCATGGTGTTCGAGGTGAGCTACTGGCATGGGTTGAGGATTGGCTGTCTGACAGAAGGCAGAGAGTTGGGATAAAAGGTTCTTTTTCGGAATGGCAGCCGGTGACCAGCGGTGTCCCACAGGGTTCAGTGTTGGGGCCGCAGCTGTTCACCATATATATTAATGATCTGGATGAAGGGACTGGGGGCATTCTAGCAAAGTTTGCCGATGATACGAAGTTAGGTGGTCAGGCAGGTAATGCTGAGGAAGTGGGGAGGCTGCAGAAGGATCTAGACAGTTTGGGAGAGTGGTGCAGGAAATGGCTGATGCAATTCAACGTGAGAAAATGTGAGGTCTTGCACTTTGGAAAAAACAATCCAAGCATAGACTACTTTCTAAACGGTGAGAAAATTCATAATGCCAAAGTACAAAGGGATCTGGGAGTGCTAGTCGAGGATTCCCTAAAGGTAAACATGCAGGTTGAATCTGTGATTAAGAAAGCGAATGCAATGTTGTCATTTATCTCAAGAGGGTTGCAATATAAAAGCAGCGATGTGCAACTGAGCCTTTATAAGGCTCTGGTTAGGCCCCATTTGGAGTACTGTGTCCAGTTTTGGGCCCCACATCTCAGGAAGGACATACTGGCACTGGAGCGTGTCCAGCGGAGATTCACACGGATGATCCCTGGAATGGCGGGTCTAACATATGATGAACGGCTGAGGATCCTGGGATTGTATTCATTGGAGTTTAGAAGGTTAAGGGGAGATCTAATAGAAACTTACAAGATAATACATGGCTTAGAAAGGGTGGACGCAAAGAAACTGTTTCCATTAGGCGAGGAGACGAGGACCCGTGGGCACAGCCTTAGAATTAGAGGGGGTAAATTCAGAACAGAAATGCGGAGATATTTCTTCAGCCAGAGAGTGGTGGGCCTGTGGAATTCATTGCCGCGGAGTGCAGTGGAGGCCGGGACGCTAAATGGCTTCAAGGCAGAGATAGATAAATTCTTGATGTCGCGAGGAATTAAGGGCTACGGGGAGAATGCTGGTAGGTGGAGTTGAAATGCCCATCAGCCATGATTGAATGGCGGAGTGGACTCGATGGGCCGAATGGCCTTACTTCCACTCCTATGTCTTATGGTCTTATGGTCTTATTTGGTCCATCGAGTCTGCACCGGACCTTGGAAAGAGCACTCCTCTTAAGCTCTCAGCTCCCCCCATCCCCTAACTCAGTAACTCCACCGAACGTTTTGGACACTAAGGGCAATTTAGCATGGCCAATCTACCTAACCTGCACATCTTTGGACTGTGGGAGGAAACCGAAGAACCCGGAGGAAACCCACGCAGACATGGGGAGAACGTGCAGAATCCGCACGGACATTGACCCAAGCAGGAATGGAACCTGGGACCCTGGAGCTGTGAAGCAACAGTGCTAACCACTGTGTTACCGTGCCGCCCGTCAGCTGGTACCCAGCTTCACGGATGCTAGTCCTCAACCAATTTGATTCACTCCGTGTGATATCAAACAAGGGTGAAGACACTGGATACTGCAAAGGCTATGGACTCTGACAATATCCCAGCAATAGTACTGAAGACTTGTGCTCCAGAACTTGCCACTCCCCGAGTTAAGTTGTTCCAGTAGAGCTACAACACTGGCACCTGCCTGGCAATGTGGAACATTGCCCAGGTATATACTGTACACAAAAAGCAGGGCAAATCCAACACGGCCAATTAGTACCCTTTAGCCTCCTGTTGATCATCAGCATAGTGATAGAAAATGCCATTGCTGGTGCTATCAAACGGCACTTACATAACTCCCCAATGCTCAGTTTGGATTCCACCAGGGCCACTCGGCTCCTGACCTCATTATAGCCTTAGTTCAAACATGGACATAAGAGCTGAACTCAAGAGAAGTGAGAGTGAATTCCTTTGACATAAAGGGACAGTCAGGATGTCTTATATCCCAGTGGGTAATGCTCCTGCCTCGAAGACAGAAGTTCGTGGTTCAAATATTACACCAAGGTTTATTGGCCACGGAAAGAGAGTCTTCGTGATAGAGCCAAGTGGGTAGGTAATCAATCTGCCAATCCTTCCAATATAGTTTGGAAGGCCGTTTAAGGACAGGAGAGGTTCCTGGTCAGCTATTACTGACAATACACTTTGGCAGCGTGGATCAGTATGTGGCAGAAATCCCCCATGGATAAGGCATGAGGAGGGCCTCATGGTGAACACAGCCGAACAACTGAACCAGGAATAATGGCTGGGATTCTCCGACCCCCGCCGGGTTGGAGAATCCCTGGGGGGAGGCGCGAATCCCGCCCCGCCGCCCCGACACCGGCTGCCGTATTCTCCAGCGTTCTTTTTTGGACGGCGGCGGGATTCCCACCACGCCGGTCGGGGGCCATTGGCAGCGACCCCCCCCCCCCCCCAGCGATTTTCCGGGTCCCAATGGGCCGAGCGCACGTCCATTTTTGGCCAGTTCTGCCGTCGTGAATCACTCAACTCACGCACCGGCGGGACGTGGCAGGTGAGTATGCGTGGGTGGTCCTCGGGGTGGGCGCGGGGGTTCCAACCCCGGGGGGGAGTGGGGGGGGCACGGTGGCCTGGCCTGCAATCGGGGCCCACCGTTCTGCGGGTGGCCTTGTTCCTTGGGGGCAGGGTCCCTGTAGGGCTCCACTATGCCCGGGGGCCAGCGTGGAGAAGAGAACCCCCCGCGCATGCGCGAAAATACGCCTGCTGGTCTGCGAATGTGCGGAAATACGCCGGGTGTTCCGCGCATGTGCGAGATCATGCCGGCTGTTCTGCACATGCACGGATTTGTGCCACCACTTCGGCGCCAGCTGGAGCAGCGCCAACCCCTCCGCCATCCATCTAGCCCCCGAAAATGCGGAGAATTCCGTACTTTCGGGGGCTATTGACACCGGAGTGGTTGCCGCCGGTTTTCCCGACGGCGTGGGGGCGTTCCCCCCAGAAGGGAGAATCCCAGCCAATAAGTTTAACGTGGAACTTCATAGACTGTACAGCATCTAAACAGGTTATTCAGTCGAACATGTCCATGAAAGTCTTAATGCTCCACTTCAGCCTCCTATTACCCCTCTTCACCCAAGGCTGCACTTAGGATGCAATCGGTGCAAATTGCACTCAAAATTTCCCTGGTCTGGAAAAGTATTTTCTTTTTCCCTTCAAGGCTCTTCTCAAACATACTTGCATCTCACCAAACCTAAAATCTGCCGGGGACCAACACAACAACACAGCATTTGAAAGCATTTTGAGATTGCTTTGAAAATTATTCCTCTATATATTTAAGAATGACATTTTGGTACAATTCCACTAATAGAGCTGAAAATGGTTAAATGCAGAGTAAGCAATTTAAGGACCATGTCAATCCACCAGCTTGAGTAGCCCAATTTTGAAGCAGGGACTTAGAAATATATAAAACTGTTTTCTAGTTATATTTGGGGCACATTAGTCAAATCTGTAGTAAATGGTTTTAACAATGACATTTAAAATCTTCTAAAATGTACCTATTAAGGTACATATGCCCAAAAGAATCTGTTTACTTTTTAAGTCTTTTTTGAAAGCTGAGAAATAATTCGCTGATGGAAATTTCTAATGGTGACTCATTCTTGGTGGGGGTGTGACCAGTGCTGTGGGTGGAAGTTGCTTTTAGCACAAAGTTTGTAAAGCCAGTTCAAAAGATTACAGAAACTCGAGTTACGCTGACCTCCAACTTATGATTAAGATTTTGCAACGGTTATTTTAATTTTGATCGAATAGTGTAAAAAATGAAAAGGACAATGGAGAGAGAACTCCAGACCGAATGGTGCAAAAGTAATCCTGTGACCAATATCTTGTTGCTAAATGGCAAATGGAACCTATTGCAATCTGGCTAAGTGCCAGCTGAAACGGAGAATTTCTGGGCGTTTTACGACTCTAAAATCAGCGCCAAACCCTCACCCATTCCAGGACCTGTGAGGGGCTAGCAGCAGGGAGGGCCGGGTGAAATTCCCGGCTCCCATTCCGAAAACAGGTGAAGGACAGCCGGGTCCCTGTCTGTGCACGTGCACGGCAATGACCTGCAGCGGTCACACCATGGCGCCGGCATGCATGGACCCGACCCGCCATCCGCGACCCCACATGCTACCCCCTGGCCACCCCCACCAGACCCCCCAGACCTTACGGAAGCCCCCCCCCCAGCCAGCGGCACGGATCCTGGCCGAGTGTGGTGACGATGGACATAGTCCGCAGCCACCACATCGGGTTCCCGACCACCTGGACCACACATCACCAGCGCGGTTGGTGATGCTCCGCCCCTCGTCAGCCATGTTCCATCCCTCTTGCACTCAGAGATGGCCAACATCAGGGACCCGACCACAAAAACGCAATCTGACGCTCCAGTGCAGTACTGAGCGTGTGCTGCACTGTTGGGGAAGTTGGGCGGTATTTTCCGCCCCTCTCGCACGCGTCTGGCGGTGGAGGCAGCCGGGTGTAGGCCGGCGGTGGGAGCGGAAAACCCTGCTGGAGGGGAAGGTCAGAAAATCCCGCTGAATTTCAGAGGAGCTGTGAAATGAATAAGGCCTGATTGCCCTCGATGGTGGTCCAAGGCCCAGCAACATCTTTATGATCACAAAATCATTGTTAGATTGCAGTTTATGGGAGCTTCCAGCTTGCATTTTAGCTACTATATTTCACACATTACAACAGTGACGACACCTTGAAATGGCATTGTTTACTGAAAATTGCTGCAAGGAATCCAGTGGTCGCTATATAAAGGCAAGTCCTTTATGTAATTTTCAGTATAATCGAACAAAACAATCCTTTTATATAAAAGGATTGTGAAATAAATGGAGCTAGTAATTTAAGTTTCAGTGCAATAAGATATTTAAAATCATACTTCAAATATTTGGTACCCCTGAATGACGTGGGAAGTACTAATAATATAGCTTATTCTTCTGAATTGTGTCTTGTAATTATGGATTAATTGGTGCTTTAATCAAAGCAGAATACTCTGTAAATGTTGAATGTGCTGTGGGGTGAGAATCACAAGGTAGCAGTAATTACTGGGAACGTCGATTGTCCTGAGTGGGACTGGGTTATAATTTGCAGCAAAAATATTAACATTACCACACGTGACATAATTCAGCAGCATTTAATTAAAACCGGCTGTTCAAGCAACAATCATCGCATAATATTTGAATGCATTTTAATAAATAAAAGCACACGAGTCTGTTTCTGAATAAAAAGTTCAACACAAATCAGATTTTGAATCCTGGCTCTCGCTGTAGTTTGGGCTATTTTGCAGGGATTTACATCAGGAGCCGATGAGGGAGCAGGGGTTGCATTTTCCAATATTATTCAACATCTGCTCTAAATAGCTGTAAATTTTATGCAAACTGCAGGTAAAGCTGTCCTATTACAGCTAAAAGACTGGCACATACCCGGCAATGTGGAAAACTGCCCATGGATGTCCTGCACACAAAAAAGCAGGACAAATCCAGCCCAGAAAAATACTGCCCTATCAGTCTACTCTAAATATTCAATAAAGTGATGGAAGAGTTCATCAACAGTGATTTCAGCAGGTTGACTGTGCGCCAATGGTAGTCCTGCCCACGTTGACTGTGCCCTTGTGGAACTGCCTGAGTTATTTGAACATTACATGCATTGAACATGCTCAATGGATATTATAGCTATTATGAAAACTAATCTTTTAAACACAGGTAAGTATGATAAATGACATTTTAGCTATTAGGTGGTATAAGATATATAAAGAACTTTGAGTATTTCTACAAATTTTCCCAAAACTTCAAGTTATCGGTGGTCACATTCATCCACTTTGCTCCTCCTTTGTGACTGCTCCTCTTCACCTCTGACACACTCAAATCTGATATTGTTCTTCCTTAAATGTTGTGCCGGACTATGACAGGAGCCAAGCCCCAATGCAGACAGATAAATAAAAGATAAACCAACCATTCATTCAACCTCCACAATACATTTGCTGCATTGTCACCATTACTGTCTACTGCTCTGGTAAACTGTCTCTCAGTGACTCATCTGTTTTTTAAAATTCCTTTTACGGGATGTGGGCGTCGCTGGTTAGGCCAACATTTATTGCCATCCTTAGCTGTCCTTCAGAAGATGGTGCTGAGTTGCCTTCTTGAACCGCTGCAGCCCTTCAAGTGTAGGTACACCCGCTGTGCTCTTAGGAAGGGAGTTCCAGGATTTTGCCCCAGCGACAGCGAAGGAACGGCGACATATTTCCAAGTCAGGCTGGTGAGTGACTTGGTGGGGAAACCTCCAGGTAGTGGGGTTCCCAGGTATATGCTGCTCCTGTTCTTCTGGATGGTAGTGGTCGTGGGTTTGGAAGGTGCTGTCTAAGGAACCTTGGTGAGTTATTGCAGTGCATCTTTGTAGATGGTACACACGACTGCCACTAGTCGTCGGCGGTGGTGGGTTTGAATGTTTGTGGAAGGAGGAGCTTTTTTGTCCTGGATGGTGTAGAGCTTCTCGAGTGTTGTCGGAGCTCACTCATCCAAGCAAGTGGGGAGTATTCCATTACACTCCTGACTTTTGCCTTGTAGATGGTGGACAGGCCTTGTGGGGTCAGGAGATGAGTTACTTGCCTTAGGATTCCTAGCCTTTGACTTGCCGTGGTAGCCACAGTGTTAATGTGGCTAGTCCAGTTCAGTTTCTGGTCAATGGTAACCTCCAGGGTGTTGATTGTGGGGGATTCAGCGATGGTAATGCCATTGAATGTTTTCCCTCACTCATTCTGACTAAGATGTCACAAAGTTTAACAGCAAAAATGCAACAGAGCGGCTTCATGACAAGGTGAAGTGGGATACATCTGAATGATATTATTAATCGGTAACCATTTCTATCTACCCAGTTATCATTAACTACTTGGCTTATATGTATATACATCGTTTTTATTGAACTGTTTGGTAAAACAAGTTCACGGCCTTTATTAGATATACATGAGTATCAAATAGAGAATAAATACATCAGTAACTCCTGTAAAACAAAGTTTCAATATGCGGTTGGAGGAAATGAATGTTCTCACAAGGTCGGTTTGTTACATTTAATTCCCCCTCAAAGTTAGCAAATTGTATATTGCATGTGAGAAAAAAAGTGTTCTCAATTTACTGGAGCTCTGGAGAGCTGACCCCAAAGAACAACCTGCAGCAAAACCAACAAAAAACTGCAAGAGAAGTGCACCAATTAACCTGATAACACCATATAACCAGAAGCTGTAGCATTCCGCTTGAGTGTCGCCTCCGTGCCCAATGCTTCACCATTTAAACTGCACTCTCCTGTGTTGGAAATCATTTCTGGACAATCTGGGAATCTCAAACTGTCCTCACCTCAGCCCCACCAGGCAGCTCACATGTGCCTTGTATGGCAGTCTGTTCCGCAGCTCATTAAAACAGCATAGGTTTTACCGCACCTGTATTATTCAGGGAAAATAAGTGGGTGAGACTTTCCTGAAAATTGGCAAAGGCCGATGGCAGGCGGGAAAGGCTGCGTTGAAGCCACTGACCACATAGAGTTCACCCGGGATCAACCCCGGACCCCATCCGCCCACCACACCCTGGCACTGCCCAGGCGCTTCCTGGCTCAGTGTCTGGGTTGTGCCAGGTGGCAGTGCTTGAAATCCGACCCAAGCAACATTGTTGCTCGAAATCCGACCCACTGCGGTGGGAGTTTAGATGGAGTTGGGATCAAACTTTGCCACACAATCATGTATATAGAGTATAAGAGCGGGCTGAGTACGCAGCCTTGAGGATCCCAGATGTTGTGGACTATCTGTGGAGGAGATGTTGTTACATATCCTTTTTTTTAAATTTAGAGAACCCGATTATTTGTTTTCCAATTAAGGGGCAATTTAGCATTGCCAATACACTTACCCTGCACACCTTCTTTGGGTTGTGGGGGTGAAACCCACACAGACACGGGGAGAATGTCCAAACAGTGACCCGGGACTGGGATTGAACCCGGGTCCTCAGTGCAGTGAAGCAGCAATGCTAACCACTGCGCCACCTTGCTGCCCCTGTTGTTACTTATCCTTACTGATTGAAGCCTGTGGGTCAGGAAATAGAGAATCCAGTTCCAGAGGGAGGAGCTAAGTCCTAGGTTTTGGAGTTTGGATATGAGCTTGGTTAGAATTGTGGTACTAGTAGAACAGTAGAACAGCAATGGCAGGAGTTTCTGGGAGTAATTGAGGACACAGTGCAGAGGTTTATCCCAAAGAAAAGAAAGGTTATCAGAGGGAGGATTAGGCAGCCATGGCTGACAAAGGAAGTCAGGGAATGCATCAAGGCAAAAGAGAGAGCCTATAATGTGGCAAAGAGTAGTGGGAAGTCAGAAGATTGGGAAGGCTACAAAAACAAACAGAGGATAACAAAGAGAGAAATAAGGAAGGAGAGGATCAAATATGAAGGTAGGCTAGCCAGTAACATTAGGAATGATAGTAAAAGTTTCTTTAAATACATTAAAAACAAACGGGAGGCAAAAGTAGACATTGGGCCGCTCCAAAATGACGCTGGTAATCTAGTGATGGGAGACAAGGAAATAGCTGAGGAACTTAATAAGTACTTTGTGTCAGTCTTCACAGTAGAAGACATGAGTAATATCCCAACAATTCAGGAAAGTCAGGGGGCAGAGTTGAATATGGTTGCCATCACAAAGGAGAAGGTGCTAGAGAAACTAAAAGGTCTGAAAATTGATAAATCTCCGGGCCCAGATGGGCTACATCCTGGAGTTCTAAAGGAGATAGCTGAAGAAATAGTGGAGGCGTTAGTTATGATCTTTCAAAAGTCACTAGAATCAGGGAAAGTCCCAGAGGATTGGAAAATCGCTGTTGTAACCCCCCTGTTCAAGAAGGGAACAAGAAAAAAGATGGAAAATTATAGGCCAATTAGCCTAACCTCGGTTGTTGGCAAAATTCTAGAATCCATCGTTAAGGATGAGATTTCTAAATTCTTGGAAGTGCAGGGTCGGATTAGGACAAGTCAGCATGGATTTAGTAAGGGGAGGTCGTGCCTGACAAACCTGTTAGAGTTCTTTGAAGAGATAACAAATAGGTTAGACCAAGGAGAGCCAATGGATGTTATCTATCTTGACTTCCAAAAGGCCTTTGACAAGGTGCCTCACGGGAGACTGCTGAGTAAAATAAGGGCCCATGGTATTCGAGGCAAGGTACTAACATGGATTGACGATTGGCTGTCAGACAGAAGGCAGAGAGTTGGGATAAAAGGTTCTTTTTCGGAATGGCAACCGGTGACAAGTGGTGTCCCGCAGGGTTCAGTGTTGGGGCCACAGCTGTTCTCTTTATATATTAACGATCTAGATGACGGGACTGGGGGCATTCTGGCCAAGTTTGCCGACGATACAAAGATAGGTGGAGGGGTAGGTAGTATTGAGGAGGTGGGGAGGCTGCAGAAAGATTTAGACAGTTTAGGAGAATGGTCCAAGAAGTGGCTGATGAAATTCAACTTGGGCAAGTGCGAGGTCTTGCACTTTGTAAAAAAGAATAGAGGCATGGACTATTTTCTAAACAGTGACAAAATTCATAATGCTAAAGTGCAAAGGGACTTGGGAGTCCTAGTCCAGGATTCTCTAAAGGTAAACTTGCAGGTTGAGTCCGTAATTAAGAAAGCAAATGTAATGTTGTCATTTATCTCAAGAGGCTTGGAATATAAAAGCAGGGATGTACTTCTGAGGCTTTATAAAGCACTAGTTAGGCCCCATTTAGAATACTGTGAGCAATTTTGGGCCCCATACCTCAGGAAGGACATACTGGCACTGGAGCGGGTCCAGCGGAGATTCACACGGATGATCCCAGGAATGGTAGGCCTAACATACGATGAACGTCTGAGGATCGTGGGATTATATTCATTGGAGTTTAGGAGGTTGAGGGGAGATCTAATAGAAACGTACAAGATAATGAATGGCTTGGATAGGATGGACGTAGGGAAGTTGTTTCCATTAGCAGGGGAGACTAGGACGCGGGGGCACGGCCTTAGAATAAAAGGGAGTCACTTTAGAACAGAGATGAGGAGAAATTTCTTCAGCCAGAGAGTGGTAGGTCTGTGGAATTCATTGCCACAGAGGGCGGTGGAGGCCGGGACATTGAGTGTCTTTAAGACAGAAATTGATAAATTCTTGATTTCTCGAGGAATTAAGGGCTATGGGGAGAGAGCGGGTAAATGGAGTTGAAATCAACCATGATTGAATGGTGGAGTGGACTCGATGGGCCGAATGGCCTTACTTCCGCTCCTATGTCTTATGGTCTTATACTAAAACCAAAAACTCTAGTCAGTAAACAGGAACCCCACATAGGTGTCCTTTTTGTCGAGATGCTCCAAAGTTGAGTGTAAGGCCAGGGAAATAGCATCTGCTGTAGACCGGTTAAAGTGGTAAGTGAATTGCAGTGGATCAAGGCAATCTGGAAGGCTGGAGTTGATGCGTCTCGTGACTAACCTTTCGAAGCACTTCATAATAATAGATGCTTGGTCCACTGGGCGACAGTCATTGAGGCACATTGCCTGGTGTTTCTTTGACCCCGGTATGATAGTTGTTTTCTTAAAGCAGGTGGGAACTGAGGACTGAGTAAGAAGAGGTTAAAGATATCTGCAAACTGGTCTACACAGAATCTAAGTGCATGGCCCGGGACTTCATCAAGGCCCATTGCTTTCTATGAATTCACTTTCGAGAAGGCAAATCTGACTTCTGAAGCTGTGACTGTCGGCATAAATGTATCCAAGGCTATTGGGGCAGGTGACATTTATTCATTAGCTTCCTGCTCAAAGTGATCATAGAATACATTAAACTCATCAGGGAGAGATGCTCTGTTACTAGAGATTCTCCACGGCTTTGTTTTATAGCCCGTTATATTGTGTAAGCCTTTCCACAATCAATGGGAATCCATGACGTTAGTCCAAGACTGTAGCTTAGTCTCGTAGTGTTTCTTGACATCCCTAAATGGCCTTACGGAGATCGTACCTAGATATCTTGTACAGGTCAAGGTCTCCCATTTTAAACACCTCAGACCTGGACTTCAATAGGGAATGGATCTCCAGGTTGATCTATGGTTTCTAATTAGGAAACGCGCGCATTACCTTCCTTGACACGCAGTCCTCAACGCACTTACTGATGAAGTCTGTGACGGTAATAGCACACTCGTTTAGGTTGGCCACTGAGTTTTGAATATGGGCTAATCCACTGAGTTCGAACAGTCATGAAGGAGCTCTTCCGTTGCCTCAGACCCGGACAATTCCCATGCAGCCCTTGCATGGTGACTTCCGGGGGGGTTCCCCGGCACATCCCCGTGGGGTATCTCCTGAGTACGACCCCCTGGGGAACGGAAGTTCTGGCCACAGTATGTTTTCAATAGTGTTGAATTTTATTTCAGCTTCTCAGGTATTGATAGGTTAACTTTCTCTAAAATCCACAATCCCTTGCAAACAGCCAAGTCATCACAGAACTTGAGAAGCGTTTGGTGATTGGATATTATGGAGAGGAAAAACCAACGTTATTCCAAAGCCATACCACCTCTCTCCCCCCCCCCCCCCCCCCCCCAACCCCCATTTCCATTGCCTCAGGTTTTCCAGCGTCTTCTTCAATGGTTGGATCTGCTTCAAAGATGGTGTTGCGAGGGAAGTAAAGTAGTCAAATATTTTTGCAATGCCTCTCACTGCAGTCTCCATGCCCATCCACAAGGTGAACAAGCACAGACACACCCCCAGTAGCCGGTGGTGATGGGGCTTCCACCACGGCCTCCTCAGATGCAGAGAGTGAAGGCGCTCCCAGGAGTGAACCAAAACAGTGGACCATGGAGATGTTGACATCCCTGTACAGGACAATTTACAATTTAGCCTTGAACAGTTGGAGGCCGCAAATCTATTAGATATCCAGGCCCTCAAGCCAGCAACTTCACTCCTGTTCCTTCCGCGGTACAGTGAAAAGTATTGTTCTGCATACAGTCCAGACAGATCATTCCATACATGAAAAAAACATTGGAAATACGGTAAGTACACAATGTAAGTACGTAGACACTGGAACGAGTGAAGCATATGGAGTGTGGTACTACTCAGTGGACACGATGCGTAGAGAGATCAGTTCAGTCCACAAGAGGGTCATTTAGGAGAGTGGAAACAGAGGGGAAGATGCTGTTTTTATATCTATTAGTGTGTGTTCTCAGACTTTCTTAATCTCTTGCCCAATGGAAGAGGTTGGAAGAGTAAATAAACCAGGTGGGAGGGGCCTTTGATTATATTGCCTGCATCCCAAGGCAGTGGGAGGTGTAGACAGTCAATGGATGGGAGGTGGGTTTGTGTGATTGACTGGGCTCTGTTCACAACTTTGTAGTTTCTTATGCTCTTGGGCTGAGCAATTGCCATACCAGGCTGTGATGCAGTCAGATAGGATGCTTTCTGTGGTGCATCTGTAAAAATTGGTAAGAATCAATGTGGACATGCCAGGTTTCCTTAGACTCCTGAGGAAGTAAAGGTGCCTTTGTGCTTTCTTGGTCGTAGTGTCAACGTGGGTGGACCAGGACAGATTGTTGGTCATGTGCACACTGAGGAATTTGAAGCTGTCCACCATCTCCACCTTGGCACCGTTGATGCAGAAGGGTGTGTACAATACTTCGCTCCCTGAAGTAAATGACCAGCTCCTTAGTTTTGCTGATGTTGATGGAGAGATTGTTGTTGTTACACCACTCTACTAGGTTCTCTATCTCCTTCCTGTACTCTGACTCATTATTGCTTTGGTCTACTTTAGATTCAGGCACTGAACACAATGATAAGTTATCATATGGTTCTAAACACATTTAAGTTACGTTTTTGAACTTGCACACTGAAGTGGTTGGGGGTCTGTAACGTGCTGGAGGCAGGGTCAACTGGGGTCTTCAAAAGAGAATTGGATCATTAACTGTAAAAGAAAATTTTTCAGGCTACGGGGGAAAGGCAAGGGAGTGACACTAAGTAAATCGCTTCTTCAGTTATCGAGCAGAGACACAATGGACCAAATACCTCCTTCTGTACTGTATTCTAAAATTGCAGGTTTTAGGAGCACAAATTACAGAAAATCTGAGTGCTGACTCACAACACTAACTGTGTTTAACCTCTGCTTCAATCAATTCTCTTGCACATCATAAAGATAAATGAAGGGTCATTAAACGTCTGATAGTATGGAGATGAGTCATTACACTGGCAATCTTCCTATTGTTATGGGCCAGGGTTTAGAGAACCACAAAGTGTATCATGGAGTTCACCTGACCCACAACTTTTAATAGATTGTGGTATGGGGAGCACACGGCCCACTCTACAGGTGTGGTACAGCAGAAATGGAGAAGTATTTTTTAAAGCAAAACAATGTTTATTCTATGAACTCAAGTTAACGGGTGGAATTCTCCGCTCCCCACGCGGCCTGGGAGAATCGCGGGAGGGCCTCCCGACATTTTGTACGCCCCCCTGGCGCCCCCGCGATTCTCCCCCCCACTCTCTCGGAAAAATGCCGCTCGCCGTTTTTCACGGCGAACAGCGATTCTCCGAGCCCGATGGGCCGGGCGGCCGGCCCTTCACTCCCGTTTCACCACGGCAGCAACCACACCTGGTCGCTGCATTCATGAAACGGGCGCCGGATGCCCGTTTGGGGCATCTAGGGGCCCGATTTGGACGGGAGCACCGCGACTGTGCTCGGGAGGGGACAGGCCCGCGATCGGTGCCCACCGATCATCGGGCCATCGTCTAAAACGGACGCACTCTTTCCCCTCCGCCGCCTGGCAAGATCAAGCCGCCACGTCTTGCCGGGCGGCGGTGGAGAAAGACGGTACAGTGCATGCGCGGATTCGTGCCGTCTGCACGGTGATGTCATCCACGCATGCGCGGGCTGGAACCGGCAACCATGCGCGGATGACATCATGAAAAGTGCCGTTCGCGCGTCATTTCTGGCGGCCGAGGTCGCGGCCGGGAGCGGCGGGGGCCCGCTCCTAGCCCCCCAGGTGGGGGTGAATTAGGTGCGGGGAGCGGGCCCCAAGGCCGTCGTGAACCACGGCCGAGTTCACGACGGCCTCCGCGATTTTTGGCCTTAGCGGAGAATACCGCCCAACATTTTTAAAATATAGTGAACACCTTAGCAACATTTGATTCAAATACAACCCCCAAAGACTACAACACTAAGTAATCCTTTAAGCTTTCCTTTTAATATCCATAAGACTTAAAACACCTTTTACCAGAAGCACATCAGGTTAAAGTCACGACTGTTATTAGTTTTAAATCACCAGGCTCGATTTACAGTTTTTAGATTACAGAGAGAGATTCTTAAACCTTCTGGCTGTGACTGCAGCTATCCAGCTCTGAAAATGAAACTAAAATACACCCTGCAGCAAACAGCCTAAAACGAAAGTAAAACGTTAACAGACAGGCCAGCTCCACCCACACTCTGATATCACTGATAAACATCCATTTCTTAAAGGTACATTTCTTAAACACCCATTTCTTAAAGGTACTCTCACATGACACTATCGTCATCCCAAACGATGATATTATGATGACCAGACCTTTACAAGGGCCATTATAGAGAACTCTATTGGCACTCTGGAACAGCACTGCCCTTGTCCTTTCCCTTCTGCGATCATCCCCAGCTGAGAGATTAGGACTAGCTCTCCAGTACTATTCCATCATATTTTCCATCATCATTCGGCCATGGAAATAATGATCTTTTGGTGTGCTTCCATCCCACATCAGGAGGAGGTATATGATGCAATTGTTCGAATCCCGGCTATCCCACCACAAACCAGCGGCCAGTGAAGATGCCGAGTCCTTGAAATTGTATCTAGCTGATGCAGCACATTGCTGGATACACAGTGACCTAGCTGATTTTCAATGCAGCAGGAATGCCTGGTTACATTGTGAGGCTTCAAAGGCCAACACAGACATACGTATCAGAAATCCAACAAAGTGACAGGGATAGTCATCTTTAAAAATTGTGATTGCATCAACAAAATGCACATCATTCTTAATGATGGGCCCAAATCTGTATCCATTGAAACCATCGCTAAGCACGACTACACAATCCTGCTCAATGCAAGTTACAAACACACTCGTTGGATGACTGTAAGAGTAACAAGTTGCCTAGTGGTACACTATAGGATTCATCCTCATGGCTCACTGCTTCCAAGTCTATGTGGCTGGCTGAGACACACAAACATGCCTGATCTTATCTACAAAAAGTTCTGCACAGTATGAATTGGCCAAGTAGCTGAGGGATTTGCTACATTCAGTTCTGAGCAGGTTTTCCACATACAGGGTTTGTGAAGACCATACAGGACTTGCATATCGCTAGTAATGCTGTGTCTATGTGCTCATTCAACATTGTGAGCCTATTTGCCAATGTACCACTTAAGGAAGCTTTAATAAAGTCGAGGGGAGTCCGATGAGTAAACAAAAGAAGACGTTTATTCTCAGAACAGCTATTTACATTGGGCCCGGTTATACCTCACCGGGTCCTCTCTCTGCGTCAGCCGGTTCCTGACTAACTGACCTTTTATACAACATGTTTATCGGCCCCGTAGTTAGCGGGGGAGCTCATACACCTCGAGCCACATGGGGAAAATAATCAACAAAACCCCGTGTGCCCCGTGCAGGTTCTTGCAGAAACTATAGACGATTGCACCATATCACTATATCATGGTGATATTGGCGCTCCACCATTAAATAAATCTGTATTAATTGAACTTATGAACTCAGCAACTCATGCAGTTGAGTTCAGTTTTAACGACACCACGAATGCCCAAATAAATGTGTTGCCATGGGATTCTCTCTAGGCCTAATCCTCGCTAACATCTTTGTTTATTTCCACAAGAAACACAAATTTGATTGAATAACACCGAACCTCCTACCCCTTTGCATATTTCCGATACGTAGATGATCCAATTGCTATATTTCAGAATACAGCTCCATGTAAGGATTTTCTTACACATCTCAATAGGCTCCGCCCTGCACCCAAATTCACTATTGAAATGAATCAACATACTAGTTTAGAAATGCCAATGGGTCCACTGCTACTGTCTACTGCAAGCCCATCTTCACTGGTCAATCCTACAGTTCTACAGGCTGTAAGATTGGCCTTATTGACAACTTCATAAAGAGGGCCTCATCCATTTTCTCACCGTGTAAACTTGATGTTGAAATAGGGCACACCAGTGACATCCTGTGGGAGAATGGCTATCCTGATCAGATCATTTCTCACCGTACATCGCACAAGCTCATGAGCAAGCCACCTTTGGTCTTGAAAAGTGCCCAGTCCACCTCAGATTATCCTAGAAGGAAAACGTGTCTCAATGATTTGAGCAACAGATGAAGCTAACCATTTGACGCTGCTACTATGCATTAACAACACAAACTATTTTCACC
Organism: Scyliorhinus canicula; assembly: GCF_902713615.1. Classification (NCBI taxonomy): domain Eukaryota; kingdom Metazoa; phylum Chordata; class Chondrichthyes; order Carcharhiniformes; family Scyliorhinidae; genus Scyliorhinus; species Scyliorhinus canicula. The sequence goes on from NC_052161.1 coordinate 18,503,963, forward strand.
AGTAATAGGGTGCTGCCATCAAGACTAAAAGACAATCTGCCTAATAGACAAATTATTAATGTGGGATATGAATTTCAGTGCCAGTTTGATACCAGGTACGTAGGCCTTACGCCCAAAAGACTGGTAGATCATATCAAACAACACATCCCTTCAGCTGTATGCAACAAGCAACACATAGGGCGCGATTCTCCGCTACCCACGCCGGGTGGGAGAATCGCAGGAGGGCCGAGCAACTCACGATACACCCCCCTGGCGCCCCCTGCGATTCTCCCCCCCCCCCCCCCCCCCCCCCCCCCGCTCGGAAGAATCGCCGCTCGCCGTTTTTCACGGCGACCGGCAATTCTCCGACCCAGATGGGCCGAGCGGCCTGCCATTCACGACCGGTTCACGACGGCGGCAACCACACCTGGTCGCTGCCGTCGTGAACATGGTGCCAAAAGCTGGTTTGAAGCTTGTGGGGGGCAGAGAGGGGAGTGAGCACCACGGCCATGCTCGGGAGGGGACTGGCCCGCGATCGGTGCCCATCGATCGTCGGGCCGACGTCTCAAAGGGACGCACTCTTTCCCCTCCGCCGCCCCGCAAGATCAAGCCACCACGTCTTGCGGGGCAGCAGAGGGGAAGACGGCAACCGCGCATGCGTGGGTTTGAGCCGTCAGTTGTCGTGACGTCAGCCGCGCATGCACGGGTTGGATCCGACCAACCTGTGCATGCGCGGCTGACGTCACTTAGGCGTGCCGGCCGCGTCATTCTCAGCGCGCCACCTTAACGCTTGGCCGAGAATGACGGAGGGCCGCTCCTAGCCCCCCGGGTGGGGGTGAATAAGGTGAGAGGAGCGGCCTCCGAGGCCGTCGTGAAACTCGGCCGAGTTCACGACGACCTTCCAGATTTTTTGCGGGAGCGGAGAATTCCGCCCATTGTGTCCAACATTAGATGTGATTCTGCAATGGGACAACACTTGCTGCAAAAATCCTGATTGTGGTAAGAATTACACTGACAACAAATTGTAGATCATCAGTTGGGCTCACAGTGCGGCGCAGTTACTCGAGCTAGACTCTATCTGTATTCTCACAAGAGAACCTATCCTTTGAAAATGGAAAGAGCATGTCCACGCATTGTGCCTTTTTCAACTATAAAATAGCCATTCCCTGCTTCATTCCTCATGACAATGCTTTGACCAATCAGACTCGACCTGCCTGGTTTGAATTTGAGCAAAAGCCTGACGGTTAACAGTTCCCTGGTGCATTCTTCATGCAAGGCATCCACCAATCAGCGTCTTCTTGTTAACCAATCAGCTCCCTCTCCTCATGCACTATAAATTGTTTTTCTCTTTAGATTTGGTATTCTTGAAAATCTGTCCCCAGAGTGCAGAACTAAAAGCTTTGACACATGTGTCTTTTTGTCAGCAAAACTGAGTGATCTCTTTTTACATCGCACCTCGATCTGTTTGTCAGAAAGCAGTTGTGCTTAAGGATTCATTGTGGGTCACTGCTTTATTTAATACAGAAGTTTTGAAGAAACAGCACGGGCAGCACGGTAGCACAAGTAGACAGCACTGTGGTTTCACAGCGCCAGGGTCCCAGGTTCGATTCCCCGCTGGGTCACTGTATGTGCGGAGTCTGCACGTTCTCCCCGTGTCTGTGTGGGTTTCCTCCGGGTGCTCCAGTTTCCTCCCACAGTCCAAAGACCTGCAGGTTAGGTGGCTTGGCCATGCTAAATTGCCCTTAGTGACCAAAAAGGTTAGGAGGGGTTAGTGGGTTACGGGGATAGGGTGGAAGTGAGGGCTTAAGTGGGTCGGTGCAGACTCGATGGGCTGAATGGCCTCCTTCTGCATTGTATGTTCTATGCAAATGTAGTTAGATGAAAATGTTGTCTTTCTTTAATAAGCTTGAAGCTGTATTAGCCAAAAATTATCTGCAACCGATGTTCCCATAACAGAGAAAAAAACATCTTCAATAATTAATGCCATGATAAAATTATTATTATGGCCATCTCCTGAAAACAAGTTTAAACTTTGTTTAAGAGCTCCCTGATTATGATAAACAGATACTTCCTCATGAATGCAAACATTGACCCATGACCTTTGGCTAGCCGCGGGAAGCCACGGGCCGTATATTTTAATCGGGAAATGTGCTCGCTTACCTGGACTCGGGTGATGCGATGAACCTTCCTGTGTCAGCGGCAGCTTTGGGTTTCCCGCGCCCCAGTCTGCACAGGCTCCAGCGCGACACAGGAGGAGTGCAGTCCCGCCTCCTTATGACACGGCCAACTTGAGAACACCCATTGAGGGCAGGCATTCAAACAGATAGAAAACAACTATTTCACCAAGTGGCTTGAAGGTATGTAGACTTTTTGTTTTGCTCTTTCTTTTAAACAGGCATTACTGCTGTTATTGATTCTCTTAAAGTAGTTTGAATTGTATTTTTTTATGATTAAAGTGATTCTTTATAAGTGAACATAGTTTGGTTATTTGTTTTAAATCTGTGAAACTATTTAAATCTGCACTATATTATTATGGTGTGGGGTTACTGGGATAGAGGGAGGTGTGGGCTAGGGTAGTGTGCTCTTTCCAAGGGCGTTGCAGACTCAATGGGCCAAATGGCCTCCTTCTACACTGTAAATATCTATGATTCTATGATTACATAACTTTACATGCTTAAAAATATTTGTATGTTTTAATTTATATTATAGTCATAAAACTTTAAAAGCGCGCCAGGACTTTTTATGTGACTATCCTTATAACATCCGATTTTTTTCCCAATATGAGTTTATTAGAATCACTGCAGTGCAGAAGAAAGCCATTCAGCCCATCGGGTCTGCGCCGATATGCCGAAAGAGCACCCTATCCAGGACAATGCTCTTGCCCTATCCCCATAACCCCAGCTAGTGACTTAAGTCGCTAGCCAGTATAAAAGAAAAAATGGGAAAATATGTCATTTGAAACATGGAAGTCTGTCAATATCTGACCTAAGGCTACATGAGAGAATGTAGGGAAAATTCCCACGAAGGGTTAACAGCAGCTGCAAAAGAAAGTTTTGAAATGCCGGTAGCCTTTCTCAAACAGGCGTTAAGAAAACAGCTTGTGACTATTCAAGCTGTAAAACTGATGTATGTCTTTTAAGTCACAGCAGATTGAACTTTTAGTTATATGGAAAAATGCAATATTTCGCACCTTCTTTGAAGTTAATTATTTTAGTAAGCAGCTAGAAAAGAATGGCTAGGAATTTCAGTTGAATTGGGTGACAAATGTTTAGGTGTGAAATCCTGCTTACACCAGGTGAATATGGGAAGCTGGACGCAACGTGTCCACAGGGACACACATTAGACCCAAATTGGAGTCAGAGTTCTGTGCTGGGGGCACTATTTGATAATAAAGCAACTTTTGAAATGACAAAAACCAGATGTAACATCCCTCTGGGATCAAAGCACTTTTGAACATCACAAAGGAAACAATGTAATCAGAGAACGATGAGCTGAAGTCATGCTCAATATGAAGACATAGTTGTGTTAGAAACAATTCAGATTAAAGGTATCTTGGACAATCAAGAGTAAATAAAGTTACTTTATGATAATGTCATATAAACTTAATAACTGCTAGCAGGGGTATATAAACCCTAAAAAAGGGGACAGCCAGCAGAGTCAGCTCTCCTAGCTCGGTCATGGGAAGAATAGAACATAGCAACCGAGCCGAACAGCGAATCCATCTGAGGAAGACCAAAAGCTAAAGAAGAGAGATTGTCAAGGTGGACCTGAAGGTCTTTTCAACCAACCAGGAGAATCCAGAAGCAAGATCGTTTTACTTTTCTGTAAAGACAGTGACTGCATATTTTAAAAGAAAAAATATAATAATAAAATAACATAAAGTTTTAACCTGAAACAGTGGTTACTACAAAGTCTACTTTATGTACTTAGCAATGCGGGACCCAGGACCGATGCGACTAAGTGGTAAATAGATAAAATTCTTGAATTAAGATTTGGGTTATACCGGGGGAATAACATGAAAATATAGTTTGACCCGAATAGCACCCACCCAAGTCTGCATAGGAGTCAGGGAGTGAGAATCCCTGTTCACCGTTCAGAATGTCTTATTGACCCTTTTTGGTATGGAGGGAATTCTAAGAATACTGCTGAATTTTTTACTTCACCAGAGAGGAAGTTATGGGCCATTATTTCACATAACCCACTGTATAAGCACAAAACAGAAGCTCATTGTTATTAATATTGGGCAGAGGTTTTACTTTATAAAGTAAAACTATTGCATTCACACTCTCAGTTGGTTTTGGAGTGGGATTTATTTAAATGATTAACATGTTCACATAAAAAGTCATTACCATGCACCTCCATGAAGTCAAATATTTCCAATACGCTTATAAAAGGTCACCAAGCAAAACATCTGCAAACTTTTTAGTCTCAGGAGTGAACCACTATTGGAATAAAAAGTTAACCGAATGAAAATCTTACAGCAGAATTGGAGCTGGAAATTAATTCATATGTGGGGGTGTCATTTTACAAATTAAGAATTCTTTGGCTTAATTAGAGCCTCCGATCCCGCTTATAAAATCATATACTCATGCTCTGGGAATAACCTGCATAATATCAGAAAACGTCACAAAGGTGCACAGAGCAATCGGTGAATAATTGAAACATGAAGAGGTATCACGGATTCAAAGAATGAACATTAAATAAACAACTGTAATGATGCTGCCTGATATTGTCGCTCAAATACATAACCAGTTCATACCGAAGCGCCCAGAGAAAGCAACGGCGGCACAATGGTTAGCACCGTTGTCTCACAGCGCCAGGGACCCGGGTTCAATTCCGGCCTCGGGTGACTGTCTGTGTGGAGTCTGCATGTTCTCCCCGTGACTGTGTGGGTTTCCTCTGGGTGCTCCTGTTTGCTCCCACAGTCCAAAGGTTAGGTGGATTGGCCACGCTAAATTGCCCCCTAGTTCTCAGGGTTAGGTTCCAAGGATAAGGTGGGGGAATGGGCCTAGGTCGGGTGCTCTTTCAGAGGGTCAATACAGACTCGATGGGCTTTCTCCGCTGTACGAATTCTCTGGTTCTCTCTATTCCAGGAAGCAGACATGGGGAGAATGAGCAAACACTACGCAGTCACCCAAGGTCCAAATTAAACGTGAGACCCGGATGGTATGAGGCAGTAGTGCTAAAAAATGTGTCACCGTGTTACCCGTGACATTATGTTTCTGTCTTGTTTACTTCATTTATCTTATTCATTTATAAATATTTCATAATTAAATGTTGTGTTTTGATGTTTCAGGAAGACCTTTGTTGAAGCTTGTAAAGGATAATGGAAAATATTTATGAACAAAAATAATTTTATAAATACCAAACTTTGAAGCCAGTTATCATTTAACTTAATGTTTAACTTTATCAGCTGAACAATGACATTTTATGTAATAACCTCAACTTTTACAAATTTATTGCAATAAAATATATTTTTCCACATAAACACAATGGTTCTGCCTATCTGTAAAGGGAGGGGAGGAGAATGGAAGAAGGGGAGAGAGGGGAGAAGAGAGAGAGGGAAGAGAGAGAGAGGGGGAGGGGAATGAGGGGGGAGAGGAGTGAGGGGGAAAGGGGAGAGAGGAAGGGAGTGAGATGAGGAGAGACAGAGGTTTCAGACATAGCGGGCGCGATTCTCCCAAACCGGGAGAAATCGTAAGGCTGGCGTCAAAAATGGGCGGGTTTGGTCCCCGGTCGGGGCTAGCATGCCGCGGCCGTGAACTCCGGCATCGCGGGCTTAACGAATTTCATTAAGCCCGCTTGCCAGAGTTTGCGATGCTGACGCGTCACATGACGTCAGCCGCGCATGCGCGGATTGGAAGACTCCAACCCGCGCATGCGCGGATGATGTCATCGCGCGAAACCCGCGCATGCGCGGGCCGGGATGCCCCTCAGCCGCCCCGCGAATTGATCCTGTGGGGCGGCGGAGGGACAAAGAGTGCGCGGGAATCGGACCCGCTGCCCGCGATCGGTGCCCACCGATCACGGGCCCATGGCACCCTTGGCACGGCCGTGGTACTGCCGTGCCAATCGGTGCCATGGTTGCCAAGATCCGAACTTTACGGCCATTTTTACGAACGGTCAGACCAGGTGTGTTTGATGTTCCTAAAAACCGTCGTAAAGGGCTTGGACTTCGGCCCATCGGCCAGCTGAGAATCGCTGCTCGCCGTAAAAAAACGGCGGCAGCGATTCGTGTCGGGAGTCGGGCGTGGGGGGGGAGAATAGCGGGAGGGCGTCAGACTAGCGTGGCCGTAAAAATTTACGACCCCCGCTATTCTCCGCACCGTCGTGAGTGCGGGGAATTGCGCCCCTCAATTGTAAATGTTACAAGCTCAAAGTCTGAAAGCAGCAGCTGCGAAAGCACAGTATTTTGACACACATCTAATAATTTTGGGATGTCCTTTGCTTGTACATTCTTATGGGTGGGTATTTGACTTGCTTCCTCGCCAGTCAGATATTATAATAATAATTATAATAATAATCGTTTATTGTCACAAGTAGGTTTCAATGAAGTTACTGTGAAAAGCCCCTAGTCGCCACATTCCGGCGCCTGTTTGGTGAGGCTGGTACGGGAATTGAACCCCTGCTGCTGGCATTGTTCTGCGTTACAAGCCAGCTGTTTAGCTCACTGTGCTAAACCATCCCCCTGACTCTTCCTTCAAGACCCCTGCACCTACCTTGAAGCCTCAAAAGAAATTCAAGGATTTTAAGAAGCCAGGCTATAAGTGTGAGCCCCGAGTGGAGTTGACGCATGGTTCCAGATTTTGAATCTGCACTCTATTCCGCATACCTGTCAGAGAGATAATTCACATTAACTTACTGGAGGTTTGCATATATCAACTAAGGCATAAATTTTGTTAAAGCGTTTGAAGTAATCACGGAGGCTTTTAAAGATGACCATTACATCAGGGAGACTGTTAAACAACACAGCTTAAAATACATTGCAAAATCCAAATGTATTTTAGCTCCAAATCAGCTGGGAGGACAGGTGTGCGAACATTAGTGTCCTTGAAGGAGTCAATAGCATCAGTATCGAGGCCATGATCATCCAAAACTAACTCCACTAAGCTACCCATATGCAAGGACAAAGGAAGCTTTTCAAAGACACCTTGAAGGCTTACCTCAAGAAATAGAACATAGATGTCAATGCTTGGGAAACCTTTGCTCGGAAGAGACCTACTTGGAGGAACCTCCTGGTTGAACGGGCACAATTCATCGAGAATACCCAACAAAGAGGAGGCCCGGAAAAGGAGCCTGAGAAAGGAATACCCACCACTTAGGGTGCAAGGCCTCATCCTACCTCTTTGAAACTGCTGCCAAGTGAGTGATTGAGAAGCAGCTCTAGGATCGGGCTCATCAGCCACGCAAGAACCCACAAAATCCGTGACCAGTAACACAGGGTATCTGAGGTGGACAATCATACCCGTTAGCTCCAAACCCATTTCTTTAATGGAATAACATCTTCATGACAAACCAAAGCTTAACAAAATCTTTCTTTCATTTTATCATAGATGATAGATCATAGAATCCTGACAGTGCAGAAGGAAGCCATTCAGCCTATCGAGTCTGCACTGACCCTCTGAAAGAGCATCCCACCTGCACATCTTTGGGCTGTGGGAGGAACCGGAGTACCCGGCCACGCAGACACAGGGAGAATGGGGAAACTCCACACAGACAGTTACCCAAGGCTGCGATTGAGCCCGGGTCCCTGACGCTGTGAGACAGCTGTGCCTACCACTGTGCCATCGTGCCGCCCATTGTTGGAAAGAGGGGAACAGTCAAAGAAAGCGGCAGATGCACCTCCATTCCAAACCCTAAGACACCCCACCCAAATCCCCCATCCCAAATGCTCACACACTCCACCCAAATCCCCAAACTCACAGACACTGCAAGATCCACTTTCTGTGACTCCAAACTCACTTTTTGCAGTAAAATGCTCTTTTAATGGAATGAACAGCCTCATGAATAACCAAAGTTTAAAAATATATATATATATATTATTCAGTTTTAACTTGCTGGGACATGATTTCACTGGGCACCTCACCATGTTGAAGGAGTAAGTCTTCTGTCATCAATTTTCAACCATTTCAAAGCATTGGCGTGGATTTTGACTCTAGGTGGTTAGGCATTGAGTGAATGGCAGCCAGTACAATCATCTGATTTCCTTCGTGAGAGGCCTGAACCATTTCTCTAAAAGTGGCCAGCATTGAAACAATGCCCATAAGCAGCTCATTGGTTGTGTTAGGTTAGGTTAGGCTGCGCTGGGGGAAACATGTTAAGACATGTGAGGCTCCTCTGTGACTTCAAGTCAGAACTTTGGGACTAAAATTGGGTGGGAGTGGAAGGAGAAGATTTTCCAATGCTGTTCTTGACCACACAAAAATCAGTTTATCGGAAGTCCCAGAAATGTCCCCGCTGCTCAGGCTACTCTGTGCAGGAGGCCACAAGTATTGGTCTATTAGCCATATGAAATATTTCACTACCTGGATATTAAACTCAGGTTTATTTCTTTTATGGAACTATAGTATGCCACATGAGCTAAATTTGAAAGCTCACTTTGGCCCGGAAGGTCTTGCTCCAGCACCGTTCTGTCTGTGCCCCATTAAAGCTATCAAGACTAACGATGAGACTGATTCACACCAATTCAATGTGGAGAAACATGCAAGTACCAGGAACACAAGCAGAAGCCAGGGACCAGCACTTTTCTGCAGAGAGTTACAGAATAGATCACATTGAACGTGATTGAGGCAGATTCAAGGGGCAAAGAGGTCAGCCATTTTGCACACGGCAAGGGCCCACATAACACTCGTGCGATGGATGATGTCGATCAAATGAAGAGTATTATCCAGGTCGCCACACTGCTCTTCTTTAACATTCAATAAGCTCTTTTACAGGCTGATTTATCACACTCTCGAGACAATATGTAAGAATAATGAAGGGTTAATAATTTACTGTAACGACATCCAACCACTAGATGGCGATCAAGTGCATGCACATGGATCACGTGATACTCTTGATTAGGGGAGAAGGTTGTTAGTTGAGATAGTGAATAGTCGTGTTATCAGTAACTCTGTAGTTAGAGACATAGTTTTAGTCAATCTGTAATCTTTTATACCTTGGCAAGCAAGTCGAATCTATTTAGTTGTAGTGTGAATTAATTAGCTTTGTTCAATACATCACTTGATGTTCTTTGTGAGACACTGCACATCGAAGCCATCCTCATTCAGAAAGCGAAGAAGATCACACTCATTACTGTTACTCATGTAATCCCTGGGGTAGGTCTTGAATCAACAACTCACTGATTCGGAGGTGAGCGTGCTGCCAATTGAATCGACCTACTGAAAATCCTTTAATTGTCCAAGACAGGAGGGGGAAACAACCAATAAATGTGCGACCTAACATAGTGATAGGCAGCTAATTGGTTTCATAGACGCGGTTTGCCAAAAATTGGAAAGAAGTTAAAACTGCCAATTTAAAACTGCAGCTGATCGCATGTAGTTTTGAAAATGTGCACAGTTGAGGAAGGGGCAAAGATTCAGAGGGACAAAAAAATGCGAGAAAAATAACCCAATCGTATTTGCCCATGGGGGAAGAGGATGCCAAAAGGATGATGTCCTCCCAAACAGCTTAGTGGGATCTGGTGGTCAGGGACCTGCCATGCAGGCCCTAGTGAGGAAGTGGGGGAGGGCTTAATGGGCAGCTGTGCCACCGCTGGGAGGGTTGTTAATATTGGGTGGGCTTCTCTGTGGGAACTAAATAGGAGTATCTAAAAAGGAGGTGACCCCACAGCCTGAGCTCACTGGGCGGCCTCCAGAGCTTACTTGATGGGTTTCCCATTTGGCAAAAGGGGAACCCCCCCCACCACCACTACACACACACAGACACACACAGACACACACACACACACACACTTTTTGGTAAATGCCAGTGGTATCTGAAAAAGGCCTTTTAATTGACCATTTTTGGTCCAATGGGACTTTGGTGGGTAAGGGCCACCCACTACCTACCCCAGCCACTGGGAAGGATTGGGAGGCAGAGGGGCCTATAAAATGGTGAGGGGAAGTCAGGGAAGAGTCTGCAGTGCCCATTATCTTCTTGCCAACATGATCTCTTGCCAGTGGGCATTAGAAAGATGAGTGCTCCCGATTGCATTATTTCAATTTTCCCACATTTGATCTAATCGCAGCAATCCCTGCCAGTTTGCCTGATAGTCATAAATTCAGTGCTTATTTGAGATAAACATGATTCCTCACAGAGGCCCTAAATTGAGAAGCTGAAATAGAATCTAAAGTAATTCTGTAGTTAAGTATGCTGCAGTGACACCCATGCCTGGCAGGCAATGACTGCAGAGACATTGTCCAAATGGGTCATAAGAATTGAAATAATCTAGTGCTGAACTTTCTGACTTTAAGAAATGTCAAAAGAACACAATGATGAAAACTTTCCATTCACATATTCCGTTTGCCAATGAATATTCAACTGAAGGCTGTTCTCTCTCAATCTGCAGTAAATAAAGGAGAATAATTGTTCTGATGATGTAAGTTTAGAATTATTTATCAAATAATTCTCTGTCCACTATTTGTTTAAATAGGCTCCAGCCTGGGATAATATTAATTCCTAATGTCACCTACAATGATTAATTGCTTTGTGTTCAATGGCATTGTGAATGCAGTCGAAGCAAATGTGGGTGGTGGTGGTGGTGGTGGGGGGGGGGGGGGGGGGGGGGGGGGGACACAACAGGTGACAAGGGCGCAGAATGAAAACTGGGTGGGTGACTTCAATGTCCATCCCCAAGAGTGGCTCCACTACACTCCTACTGATCGACTTGGCCGTCTCCAAAGGACATAGCTGCTGGACTGGGTTTGTGACAAGTGGTGAGCGAGCTAACAAGACGGAAAAACATACTAGACCACATCCTCACCAAACTGCCTGCTGCCGATGCATCTGTCCATGACCGTATCATTAGGAGTGACCACCACACAGTCCTTGTGGTGACAAACTCCCATCTTCACATTGAGGATACCCTCTGTCATGTTGCATAGCAGTACCAACAAATTAAACTGGACAGCTTTCAAACATCATAGTATCATAGAATTTACAGTGCAGAAGGAGGCCATTCAGCCCATCGAGTCTGCATTGGCTCTTGGAAAGAGCACCCTACCCAAGGTCAACACCTCTACCCTATCCCCATACCCCAATAACCCCACCCAACACTAAGGGCAATTTTGGTCACTAAGGGCAATTTATCATGGCCAATCCACCTAACCTGCACATCTTTGGACTGTGGGAGGAAACCGGAGCACCCGGAGGAAACCCACGCACACGTGGGGAGGATGTGCAGACTCCGCACAGACAGTGACACAAGCCGGAATCGAACCTGGGACCCTGGAGCTGTGAAGCAATTGTGCTATCCACAATGCTACCGTGCTGCCCTTGCAACTTGCAACAGATCCTGCAACTCTAGGCAGGGGAACGGTGAGATGCTGTGGGTCAACAGCAGTAGCAGAATTGTACTGAAGCACAATCTGTAACCTCATGGCCTGCATATCCCTCACCTAACATTGCCATTAATCAACCTTGTATCAATGAAAAGTGTAGGAGGCAATGGCAGGAGCAACATCAGGATGGCATAAAGATTAGGTGTCAACCAGATGAAGCTACAACACCTGATTACTTGCATGCCAAACAGCATAAACAGCAAGTGATAGACAGATATACGCAATTCCACAATTCCACTTCAGGGACTCACCAAGGTTCCTTTGGCAGCACCTTCCAAACCCATGACCACTATCACCTAGTAGGACAAGGGCAGCGGATACCTGGAAACACCGCCCCCTGGATGTTCACTCACCACCCTGACTTGGAAATAAATCACTGTGTCTTCACTGTCACTGGGCCAAAATCCTGGAACTCCCTCCCTAACAGTACTGTGGATGAACCTACACCACTTGGATAACAGCGGTTCAAGAAGGCAGCTCACCACCACCTTCTCAATGGGCGTGATTCTCTGATCCAGCGGCTAAGTGTTGGCGGAGAGCTTGACGACGGCATGAACGGGCCGCTGTCAGTAGCGATTCTGGCCCACAAAAGGGGCCAGCACGGGCGCGGCAAGAAGCAGGGTGGGAGTGGCCCCAGATGGGCGCGACGCCGGAACGCATCGCTAAAGGTACACGAGCGGCGCGGAGTCCGAAGACCCGCAAGGTGGCCGCCGCCCGCCGTGCCGCCCCGAGGTTCAGGGACATCGACCTGGACACGCTGCTGGATGCAGTCGAGGAGAGGAGGACGGTCCTGTGCCCCAGACATGGACACCACCACCCGCGCAGCGCCGCCCAGCGTATGTGAAGGGAGGTGGGCAATGCCGTCAGTGCCGTGGGGCACATCCCACGTACCGGCGACCAGTGCCGCAAGAAGATGCACAACCAGGCAGGGTGAGTACACTGAGATGTGCCCCTGGCACCAACCCCCATACCACCCACATATGTGAAAGGCGCCCCTCCCCACCCCCCAGGGGGATGGTACAACCCCCTACCTGACACGCATGTGCTGCACCCACCCATGCCAGGCACTTTGGCTGGGTGCCCCATGCTACCATGCCATCATATACCCAACATCTGCGGTGCCTGCGTCAGACCGCCTAACACCGATGTTTGATGTCCCCCCGGCCCCCAGGAGAAGGCTGCCCACAACCACAGGGAGCGGGAGAGAACCGGAGGGGGTTCACCCGTAAAGCACCCGCTCACCGTCCATGAGCTGAGGGCAGTGGACCTTGTAGGCAGAGCCGAGGACCGGGATGTTACCGGCTGTCAGGTCGGAGGCGAATCAGAAAGTGAGACTCCCCCGTCTAACTCCCCGCCCACCTCACCCCATCCCCCCATGCCTTACTACACCCCCTCACTCCATGCCCCACTGGAATGACCCCGTGGCGTAGTCGTTTAGGGCCACCGTAACCTTGACGGCCACTGGGACAGCATGTCCTCTCCTGTTCAACATGGTGCCAGATGTGCCATCAGGTAGCAGATATGGGCGACGGTCTCCCAGCTCATCTGGAGTCTCCTCCTGCATGCCCTGTCCGGCAGTCCTCGAAGGACATGAGGCGCCGGTAGACATGAGGCACCATCGGCCACCTCCAGCGCTATGGCACCTCCTGGATTGGATTGGATTGGATTGGATTGGATTTGTTTATTGTCACGTGTACCGAGGTACAGTGAAAAGTATTTTTCTGCAAGCAGCTCAACAGATCATTCAGTACATTGGAAGAAAGGGAATTGAACAGAATTCAAGAAAGTACATGAGAATACATAATAGGGCTACACAATATATACAATGTAACTACATAAGCATTGGCATCGGATGAAGCAGACAGGGTGTAGTATTAATGAGGACAGTCCATAAAAGGGTCGTTTAGGAGTCTGGTGACAGTGGGGAAGAAGCTGTTTTTGAGTCTGTTCGTCCGTGTTCTCAGACTTCTGAATCTCCTGCCCGATGGAAGAAGTTGGAAAAGTGAGTAAGCCGGGTGGGAGGGATCCTTGATTATGCTGCCCGCTTTCCCCAGGCAGCGGGAGGTGTAGATGGAGTCAATGGATGGGAGGCAGGTTCGTGTGATGGACTGGGCGGTATTCACGACTCTCTGAAGTTCCTTGCGGTCCTGGGCCGAGCAGTTGCCATACCAGGCTGTAATGCAGCCCGATAGGATGCTTTCTATAGTGCATCTGTAAAAGTTGGTAAGGGTTAATGTGGACATGCCAAATTTCCTTAGTTTCCTGAGGAAGTAAAGGCGCTGTTCTCCTCTGCTTCCTCCTCCTCCTCCCCATCTACATCGGTATCCTCCTCCTGCACCTGTCGGGTGTGCGGCCCTGCAGCCTGAGAGGGTGGCACCTGGCCCTCTGCAGCCCCTCCCTCTGCTGCAGCCGCCGCTGCCACCACCTCTCTGAGCCACCTGCGCCGACGCTGCCACAGGACCGCAAGCAAGGCAGCGGCCCCCGCCACGGCAGCCAACATTGCTGGCTGGTGCCCAAACATTATGCTCTGCAGGGGGTGGAGGGGGGGGGTAGACAACAGGTTTTACCATGGCGCATGCCCCCCCTCCACAGCCATGGGCTTCATGGCCGCTCTGGTTGGCTGGTTGCTTCACGCTTGCGCCACACACACGCATGCACACCCACTCCTGGCCGCACCCTCTGTGCCCCGACTCCTGTTTCATGTCCCTCATGATGGCGCCACTGATGGATGGCACTTCCCTCACTGGGGGTTGCCATGGGTGCAGCCCTGGACTTACCCGCTGGCTGGGTGGGCTGCTCCCCAAGGGGAGTCCGGCACCCATCCGCACGGCCGGGGGCTCGGCTCAGCCAGTGCCCAGGATCGGTGCCCATCAACCTGGCTGCCATAACTGCGGCCGTGGCTCAGGCACCGCCCTGCCATGGCGGCCCATTCCCGGCCGGCGGTGCTGTCCTGCCCCTCCCCCCCCAGAACCTGGAGGCCCACCCCCCCGTCACCCCCTCGCCCCCCTGCCACGGCCGTGCCCGTCCCGCCACCCGGAGGTTCCCAATGCCGACCCCCTCACCTGCTTCCGGATCGCGAACCAGCACGACTGGCTCACGATTTTTAGAAGCAGGTTAGAACACTGCCCGCGTGACCTGGGGTCATGCGTCGGGAATTCGGCCCATCCAGGCTGCAGAATCGCCAGGGCCCCGGAGAATCACTAAACGGAGCCCCTCCACCGATTCTCAGGCTGCTCGGCGCCAATCACGACCGCGCCGTTTGGGCCTTTGGGAGAATCGTGAAATGGTGTTGGACCGGCGTCACGCAAAAAAACTGCGGGAACAGGGATTCTCCCAACCAGCGTGGGCTCAGAGAATCCCGCCCAAAGCATCTACAATTCCCAGATACTCTTAGTTCATGAGCACATATTCATAAATTGCCTTTCCTTGTGTGTCGCAGTCAGGAACCATAAGCAAGGGTTGAAGAACTACTTTATTGGAAAATGTATGGCTAGAATTTATTATATTAGGTTAAGACTATGATGATGGCAAAGTATAATGGCCAAGATAAGAAATGATTTGACCACAGAAAACGACGACGTTGGGTCTATTTAGACTGAAGCCTCGGATGTCAGGCGGACAAAGTTAATTACTGCTAATCATTCTGAATTCCCAAAGCAAGGGAAGACATTTATCTGAAAGCATTTGAGCAAACAAAGGAGCATATTGGAAAAGGTCAGGATGTTATTGTAATTGCCCAGCAGCAGTGTGGAAATGTTGGCAAATGTCCAACAATAAGAAGTTAAGTGGAAGGGGTGGGAAGTCAGGTTTATCTCTTAACGCAAATAAAAGCAAAACTTATGAAATCAGTTAGCAGGGAAAGTTATCGAAGGGAAGATAAAAATGGGCGTAACATTGCAAGCTGTCATTTTTCTGGTGTTAAAGTGATAAGATTGCTTGAAACGATAATTATGTGGCCTTCAAATCACTCGAGGGTTATAGAGCACCAGTACATGGATATTAACAACAGGAGTAAGCCAGTTAGCATCTCTAGCCACCCTGCTGATCAATTGGATTATAGCTTATTTGTATCTCAGATCCATTTTCTCCAGTTCTCCCCCGACAGCCTTGCCCAACTAAAGTCTCTTGATCTCAATATCCACAACCTGTTGGGTAAGAGAGCTCCAGATTTCCAGTAGCCCTTGGGCCGAAAGTCCTTTCCTGATTTCACTTCGAAATGGCCTGGCTCTAGTTTTACATTTCTATCCTTTTCTTCAGCAGGGGAAATAGGCTATCCTCACAAATCCCATTGTCACATTTAAACACCTCGATTTGATCGCCCTGCAACAGTCTAAATTCCTGTCTTCACAATGTCAAACTTTCATGCCTTCCGATTATTCTGGTGTGTCTGTACTGTTTCCATTCCAAGGCCTCTGTGTTGTTTAAGAATTTCAGTGCCCAATACTGAAGACAGACAAGGTCCAACCAAGGGTTTGTACAACTGAAGCATTACCTCCTGCTCTTCATATTCCAACTCCCTTTTTACTTGTGCGTTGATGGAACCATCAATTCACCAGACACGTGTTTCCGATGTGAATCTAGGCTTTAATCGACTTACTTCAGAGCCAGCCCGTTACCCGTTGATGAACTCGTAGTGACCCAGGCTGACTCTGGACACGGATACTTATACAGCTGCACTAGGCGGAGGAGTCATTGGCTCCTAAGTGCTCCCAGCGCTACTCCCCCTAGTGGTAGGATGGCGCTACTGCGCTTACAATAACAGTGTGAATTAGTATATATACATTCATATATTACATTCACCACATGCATCTAAATCAGGGATGGAAGCTAACAAACCTTTGATAAATGATACATTGTCCCGGTTAGGGGCATATATAGTTACCATCTGCCAAAGACTTTACTCACTATTACATATCTATTGTTGGGGTCAGCGACAACCCCGGTGGCTGAATAAGGCACTCATTTATCAATATAATTGCTGAGCATCGGGCTCTACCATCGAAGCCTGAATTCTACCCAGTCCTCCGGAGCCTGGTGGCTGCTACAAAAATACCACATCAGCATTTAAGTTCTTTAGATGGGAAAAGATTCTTGATCTCTTCACTGGGCCACCCAATCCCCTTACGTTCCAGATGACCAGCCGAATTAAGGGTTTCCCTACCCCTTTGCGGTTGTCATCTTAGGTGCTGAGGCATTCCACAAGGCCCCCGAATCTGTCGGGAGCAGATCAATTTCGGGCTTCCTGGCTTCTCTTCCTTTTTGTTTGGGCATGGGATCAGCACAGGAAGGGGTGGGGGGGGGGGGGGGGGGGGGAGCCTAATTATCTGGTCTATTCCATTTTCTGCTGAGTATCACCCAAAAAAAACTGCAAAAAATCAAAAAGTAAGTGGGTCCCAATCAGAGCTCCCAGAAACTTAACCTCCCTCTTACACGTCGCTCCGGAAGACCACTCTTCCAATCTTCAATAAAATGCGGAAGAACCACAAAGCCTGATTCTCGCAATGGGAATTTCTCCATCGAACGGGAACTGATGTACCCCATCCAGGTCTTACAGCTTGAAATTTTTCGAAGGACAAATGTAGAAGTCCACGGAAGGAAATAATTTAAGGCTACCACAAAGCATTTAAGTCAATAAATCCGAGGTGAAACACATTGAAGAAGTGCCTGACAAATTTATTGGAGGTGGTTGAGGAATTCATGGATGAAGGTAAACTAATGCACATTATAGATTTTCACTTTTCTGGAAGGTTCTACGGGGAGAAATAATTTGAGATTATTGGATCCAAGGTAAGGCTGTAAACTGTGCGCTATTTGGTCATTGTCGAACCCAGATATTAGTAAGCAACTGTAATTGTTTTACAAGGGCTGCAGTGACATGTGGAGCAGCATAAAAACATAAGTATTTATTAAAGACTTTCAACAAAGTTATAAAAAGAAGCCATATTGTATATTGCAAGATCTGCGTATTTTGTAGAGTCTCAGCTCCCCTCTAGGTTAGGGAGGTGGAAATAAAGTTAATCCAATCATGATTACTGCCAGTGATCCACACGGTGAGTTGCTCTCAGTGCAATGCAGAACAGAAAGATAGCAACAAGGATAATGGTATGTTGGCCTTCTTTGTCAGAGGTTTTGAGGACAGAAACAGGGATGTGTTGTTGCAATTACTCAGGGCCTTGATGAGGCCACACCTAGAATATTGTGTGCAGTTTTGGTCTCCTTTTCTGAGGAAGGATGTTGTTGCTCTCGAGGGAGTGCAGCGAAGGTTTACCAGACAGATTCCAGGGATGGCGAGACTGCCACATGAGAAGAGATTGACTAGGTTAGGATTGATCTTCCTGGAGTCCAGAAGAATGAGGGGGGATCTCATAGCGACTTATACAATTCTAACAGGGCTAGACAGGATAGATGCAGGGAAGCTGTTACCAATGATGGGTGTGTCAAGAACTAGGGGTTACAGTCTGAGGATTCAGAGTAAATCATTTTAGACAGAGATGAGGGGACATTTCTTCACCCAAAGAGTGGTGAGCCTGTGAAATTCATTACCACAGGAAGTAGCTGATGCTAAATCATTGAATATATTCAAGAGGCGGCTTGGTGTAGCACTTGGGGAGAATGGGATCAAAGGCTATGGGGAGAAAGCAGGATTAGGCTATTGAGTTGGATGATCAGCCATGATCGTGATAAATGGCAAGGAAGCTCGAAGGGCCAAAAGGCCTCCTCCTGCTCCTATCTCCCATGTATCTATATATGAATCTTCTTTTCCCATCTCACTTGAGAAATTAAGCTCTGAAGTGGCACACTTCTTGCCCAAGCTTCTGACCCGGGCCTGTGGAGTTTGTACCTGTTCTGGGTGCCTTCAGCACACCACGGCCGCAGAGCGGACAGTGAATGGACACCCCCTGGTGATGAAGATGGACAGAGGAGCAGCCGTCTCCATCATTGGTCAGCAGACCTTCCGCTGAATCTGCACAGGACTCTTGCAACCAATCTTGGGCGACTCAACGGCTAAATTGGCG
Organism: Scyliorhinus canicula; assembly: GCF_902713615.1. NCBI lineage: Eukaryota > Metazoa > Chordata > Chondrichthyes > Carcharhiniformes > Scyliorhinidae > Scyliorhinus > Scyliorhinus canicula. The sequence goes on from NC_052161.1 coordinate 18,522,498, forward strand.
ACTTACTCCAGTGAACTACTGAGAATCGTAGGAATCCCTATGACCACGATGACCCATGGACAGCAAACTGTCAGGTTACCTTTGGCCATGGTGCAAGGGCTGGCATCTAACTTGCTAGGTCGTGATTGGCTATGAGCCCTCTGCTTTGATTGGTAGCAGATATTCCAGATGGGCAATGGAAGCCTGTATGAGGCACCCGGTAAATGCCTAGAGGTATTCCAGGAGGGCCTGGGCAGGATAAAGGGAGCCAAGGCACACATCTACATAGACGCAGATACTCAGCCCAGATACTTCAGGGCGTGACCTGTTCCTTAGCCTTACTAACGTAGATGTTGAGTTGCCTGGAAGGTCTGGGCATCATATTCCCTGTGCAATGTGCAGAGTGGGCAGCACCTGTAGTTCCGGTGTTAAAGCCGAACAAGTTTGTTCACCACTGTGGGGACTACAAACTAACTGTGAACAGGGCATCCCGCTTGGACCATTACCCTATGCCTCGTGTAGAGGACTTATATGCAAAATTGGCTCTAGGGTGCTCATTTACAAAACTTGATATGGGCCATGCATTACTGCATTTAGAACTGAACTCTGCATTTCGGAAGTATTACATTAATGATTTGAGCGAAGGAATTGCATGTAATATCTCCAAATTTGCAGACGATACAAAGCTGGATGGCATTGTGTGCAGTGAGGAGGATACAAAGAGGCTGCAGGGTGACATAGGCTGGCTCAGCAGAAAAATACTTGGCAAATGCAATATAATGTGGGTAAATGTGAGGTTATCCACTTGGGGGCAAAAACAGGAAGGCAGATTATATATATGGTGGCAGTTTAGGAAAAGGGGAAGTGCAACGCGACCTGGGTGTCATGGCGGAACAGTCGCTGAAGGTTGGCATGCAGGTACAGCAGGCGGTGAGGAAAAGCTAATGGCATTCTGGCCTTCATAGCGAGAGGATTTGAGTATAGGAGTAGGGATGTCTTGCTGCAGTTATACAGAGCCTCGATGAGGCCATACCTTGAGTATTGTGCGCAGTTTTGGTCTCCTAGTTTGAGGAAGGACATTCTTGCTATTGAGGGTGTAGAAGGTTCACCAGACTAATTCCTGGGATGGCAGGACTGACAGATGAAGAAAGACTGGATTGACTGGGCTTGTACTCATTGTTGTTTAGAAGAATGATTGGGGATCTCATAGAAACATATAAAATCCTGATGGGACTGGACAGACTAGATGCGGGAAGAATGTTCCCGATGTTGGGCACGTCCAGTACTAAGGGTCACAGCCTAAGAATAAGGGGTAAGCCATTCAGGATTGAGATGAGGAAGAACTTCTCTCAGAGAGTTGTGAACTTGTGGAATTCTCTACCACAGAAAGCTGTTGGGGCCAATTCATTCAAGAGGGAGCTAGACGTGGCCCTTGTGGCTAAAGCGATCCAGGGGCATTAAGAGAAAACGGGAGTGGGGTTCTGAATTTGCATGAGCAGCCATGATCACATTGAATGATGGTGCAGGCTCGAAGGGCCGAATGGCCTACTCCTGCACCTATTTTCTATATATTTATGTTTCTGTGCACGTGACCATAAACACCCACAGGGGGCTAATCGAGTAAACTCGCCTCCCATTCAGGGTCTCTTCAGCTTTTGGAATCTTTCAAAGGGTGATGGAAGGCATATTTCGGGGACTACCCAAGGTGGTGGTGTAGTTAGACGACGCGCATGTTATGGGGATCACTGAAAAGGAGCACATTGAAAGCTGATTCGAGGTCCTCAGATTTTCCCAGGTTGGCGGCCACCTGAAAAGAAGCAAGTGTGTGTTTTGAGCGACAGTTGTGACAGTTGTGACAACGGGCAGCACGGTAGAATTGTGGATAGCACAATTGCTTCACAGCTCCAGGGTCCCAGGTTCGATTCCGGCTTGTGTCACTGTGCGGAGTCTGCACATCCTCCCCGTGTGGGCGTGGGTTTCCTCCGGGTGCTCTGGTTTCGTCCCACAATCCAAAGATGCGCCGGTTAGGTGAATTGGCCATGATAAATTGCCCTTAGTGTCCAAAATTGCCCTTAGTGTTGGGTGGGGTTACTGGGTTATGGGGATAGGGTGGAGATGTTGACCTTGGGTAGGGTGCTCTTTCCAAGAGCCGGTGCAGACTCGATGGGCCAAATGGCCTCCTTCTGCACTGTAAATTCTATGAAAATATGTGTGGTATCGGCTGGAAAAAGATGACCTTCACCCTGTGGAAGAGTGGTCCGGCCATGAAAGGGGCCCCACCTCCAAGGAATGCCACGGAACTCTGATCATTTTTAGGCCTCGGAAATTACTACGGGAAATTGATTCCAAACTTGGCCACTCCGTTGGCACCACTGCCCAACTTGTTAAAGAAGAACCAAAAGTGGGCCTGGGGTACTCCACAAGAGGAGGTATTCGCAAAGAGTGAAGAGGTAGTTGTAATCCTCCTATTACGGTCCCAGACTAGACCCCAACAGTGTCTAGGATACTGGATTGAATATTCTATTTTGATTTTGTAAGACAGTGAGGAAAGGAAACTTGGCTCCAGAGCTGATTGCACGAAGAAATAGGGATATGGCATATTAAAACAAAACTTCATTCCTAACATAGTAAAATCTCTAATATTGCACCCAAAAATAACTTATAATTACCCTACTAACAATACTACTCAATACAGTGAATACAACATCCTTACTTGTTATCTTTATTCCCATTCAAACAACAAAAAAACAGACCATTTTAACTCTCGATCCACCTTAAATACCAATGGCGCAGAGTAATACTTGCTTTACAGAGTTATTCTTTGAGAAAGAGATCTCTTCCCACTGCTTTACAGAACAGATCTAACTCTGGTCCAAACCCCTGCTTATACTCTGGCTGGGTATCTTCAAAAGCTGTTTTCAACTAGGCTGTTTCAGCTCCCCCTTGTCCTCGGACAGGTTTGCACTGGTTTACATATTGTTAATCTCTTTTAGCTAACCTACAGTGAGAAGAAACTGCCTTGCTTGGTCTCAGTTTCACCCAGGTAAGAACGGAACTGAACATCCTTTCTTAAAATGCCTTAACTCTGCTCAGCAATGACGTCATCTCACTAAATAGAAAACTGGTTAACTCCCCAGGGAATCCCCATAATCCAGACAAATTTGCATCAGTCCAAGCTTCTTATGATGGTTAATTCCACCTCTGGCTCCGAAAAGCTTGGTCGTCCTTCAAACCAAGATTCTTTTAAAACATGATTTCAGCAGTCAAACACACTTCAACACACGCATTTAACCATTACTGCACCCAATGCTTATAATACAATATATCTGAAATTTCTACATTCGTACCACAGTCGTACTTAACATTCGTGAGCGGCTATAGACCAACGGAACACCACCCCCGAGGCCAAGAGAGAATTCCAACAACGTTGCCAGGCATGTGGGCATAGAGCACCCACAGAATTGTTGGAGAGTGCACCGCCCTGGGCAGACAATGAGGTCACCACGAGCCGGCGCCTTGCTCGTGGCCCCACAGGAGGCAGAACATGATGCAGATAAACTGCTAGGGAGGCCATCTTACATACATCGAGCCATTTGGAATGGGTGTCCACAACGACTAGAAACATGGACCTCATAAAGGTCCTGGCAAAATCCACATTCATTAGAACATAGAACATAGAACAGTACAGCACAGTACAGCACAGAACAGGCCCTTCGGCCCTCAATGTTGTGCCGAGCCATGATCACCCTACTTAAACCCACCCTATACCCGTAGCCCAACAACCCCCCCCCCCCCCTAACCTTACTTTTATTAGGACACTACGGGCAATTTATCATGGCCAATCCACCTAACCCGCACATCTTTGGACTGTGGGAGGAAACCGGAGCACCCGGAGGAAACCCATGCACACATAGGGGGAGGACGTGCAGACTCCACACAGACAGTGACCCAGCCGGGAATCGAACCTGGGACCCTGGAGCTGTGAAGCATTTATGCTAACCACCATGCTACCGTGCTGCCCATTCTTACCCAGCGACTCCCTGGCTATTCCCAGGGGTGGAGGCAAGTGGCAGGATGGGGATTTTGGTGACCAGATATGCCTAGCAGCTACTCACGACTTGCTCAATGTACCCACCTATCCCAGGCCATCAGGCATTTTTAGTTTTGACGGCCCCAGGGATACTCAGCGAGACCTTGATGTCCTTGTGCATCAGTTGCTTAAAGTGAGCGTGCAGGTACAGCTGGCAGCAAAGGCCAATGGTATGTTGGCCTTCATAGCGAGATGATTTGAGTATAAGAATAGGGATGTTTTATTGCAATTGTATAGGGCATTGATGTGGCCACACCTTGAGTATTGTGAGTAGTTTTGGTGTCCTTATCTGAGAAAGGATGTTCTTGATATGGAGGGAGAGCAGCGAAGGTTTACCAGGCTGATTCCTGGGATGGTGGAACTGTCATATGAGGAGAGACTAAGCCAGTTAGGATTATATTCATTGGCGTTTTGAAGGGTGAGAAGGGATCTCATGGAAAGTTATAAAATTCTAACATAGGGGTGGGAAAACTATGGCCCACGGGCCGCATGCGGCCCGCCAAAGGTCTTTATGCGGCCCACAAAGATCAAGTCATTACAAAAAATACATTTTTTTAAACATTTTTTAAAAAATGTTTAATTTTTTAATTTTAAGGTTAATGGGGGGGCGCTGTTGGGTTACTGGTATAGGGTGGATACGTTGACTTGTGTAGGGTGATCATTGCTCGGCACAGCATGTGTTTCATGTGAAGTTTCCACTTTAAAATATTAATTAATAAAAATTAATTGCTATTTTTCTTTAAACTGAGTTACTTTGTTTGTCAAATAAATGTGTTTCATGTAAAGTTTCTACTTTAAAATATTAATTAATAAAATTAATTGCTTTTTTTTTCTTTAAAAACCTTTTATTTTGGCTATTTTAAATATTAATTATTTTACTTAATATACTATGCGGCCCTTTAAAATTGTGAATTTCTGAATGTGGCCCTTGCACGGAAAAGTTTGCCCACCCCTGCTTTAGCTACTCTTCCTCTGAACACAGTTACAAAAAGTCTTGCAATCTGTTTTTACATTTCTGGCTTGATAACTCGCAATCTTTTCTTTGTCTCATTATCAATTCTTTGACCACCTTGAAACCCTCCTAATCTTTGGTTTTCCTATTTGTGATAATTATAATCCACTACTATCCACCTCCCGCCCCCCACAAATTGGGAGGAATCTCACAGGATATAAGTCCCAACCTCAGAGCAGGTCGGGGAAGGTGTCCCTGCCGGGTGATGGGGAAGTGTACTTGTAGTATTGTGAGTAGAGTAAATAAACCTAGTTGTTATCCTGCCTACCTGGTGTTGTATGAAATCTTTGGGCTGGATTCTCCGATTTTGAGGCTATGTCTGGAGGGTGCAATGAAAAGGTTGGTGCCGGCCACACATCGATGTTCCGACTGGTGGGGGACTAACGGCCAAGCCACATAAAATCCCCAGCCTCCACAAAATAAACGGCCGGAGAATTGTCAGGTCTGTGGCCGCGCATGCGCACGGCGATGACCTGCAGCTGTTGTGCCGTACAACATGGCGCCGGCCTTGCATGGATCCAACCTGCCAGATAGTGCACCCCTTGTACATCCACCTGCCATCCCCTGGCCACCCCCTTGCCATCCCCCAGGCCCTGCCGAATCCCCCTTGGCCAGCAGCATGGCCACTCCCCGACTGTGGCGGCCCTGGACACAGTCCGCATCCGCCACGCCGTGTTCCCCCACGGCTGAGACCACACATCTGCCCATCGGGAACTGGGCTCATCGGGGGAGGGTCTTCAGGTAACATCCTGAGGCTGTCCCAACGGCATGCAGCAAACACCTCGATCATGCAGTTTTGGAAAGGGCAGAGCATCCGAAAACAAGCTCTGCCGCGATTCACTCATAAACAGGGATTCTTCGCCGATCGCCGATTACGATATTGCCGTTGTACAACGGAGAATCCTGCCCCTTACCGTCGGCTATCACAACTGGAGAATTGGCTAAGTTCTTGAAGTAAAAGGACTTGAATTCTGCTTTGAAGAACTGTGTGGCTGAAACTCGCCCCAGACAGCTGAGCTAGACTGCCGACTACCTCCTCCATGAGATAGTCATTCTGGTATCTGCTGTTCCAGATGCAATTTATTCATACTCTCTATGACTTGCAAGTCTGTAATTTGTGTTTAATTTATGATGACTGATTTATGTTTAAGTAAATTTACAAAGAAGTGAAATCTTGTTCAATAATTTCTTCATTTAGTGGTCATTCTGTAAATATGGTTTGTTTCATTTACAGAGCTCCACAAGTTTGTAACATCAGGTAACTCTCCTCCTCTTTATGCCTCTCAATGTCGGAACCTTGGTTTTCAGCTCATCAGCTCTAAGCTGAAGTTCCTTGAGATATAGATACTTGCTGCAAATGTGGTTGGACGAGATCACAATGCTGTCCACAAATAGCCATCCAATGACTCTCTCAACACCACCCACTGCCTGGGGAAAGCGGGCAGCATAATCAAAGACCCCTCCCACCCACTTACTCACTCTTCCAACTTCTTCACCCGGGCAGGAGATACAAAAGTCTGAGAACATGCACAAATAGATTTAAAAACAGCTTCTTCCCTGCCGTTACCAGACTCCTAAATGACCCTCTTGAGGACTGATCCGATTAACACTGCACTCCGGCATTCTTCACCCGATGCCGGTGTCTATGTATTTACATTGTGTACCTTGTGTTGCCCTATTATGTATTTTCTTTTATTTTATTTTCTATCATGTACTAAATGTTCTGTTTGAGCTTCTATCAGAAAAATACTTTTCACTGTCCCTCTGTACACGTGACAACAATCAAATCCAATCCAATATGCCACCATATTTTCTATAACCTTGTTTTAGTTGCTTAATTAGTTCACCATGCATTTGATCAACTTGGGTAGTAGGTTTTAGTCTTCCAATTAATTATTTTATTTAGTTTAAGTTATAGTTAAATGTAATTACTACTGTGGCAAGACCCATTAGAGCTTGAGGGAGAGACAGTGGCATAGTAGAATTGTCACTGGGCATGATTCAGCTGAGTTAAAGCTATTTAACGCGGTATTTCTTGGCCCCTGCAGCACTGAAAAAAGCTGCGATTTGGCACTGCCAGCCTGGCACCCTGGCAGTGCGCCTGCCAGAATGACAATGCCACTCAGACACACTGGCAATGCCAGGGTGGGGGTACTGCCAGTGGTTCCAGGTGGCACTGTCAGGGTGCCAGGCTGGTAGTGCTAAAGTACCCGCGTGCCAGAGGGAGTGCCAGGGTATCACCCCGCCCTGTTCCCAATCATCTCAGTGTCCCCAATGGTCAGGGGAGACCCCCCCCCCCCCCAAGCAGAAAGGAAACTTGTTGGGTGGGTTCTCCATCCTGCCAGCCCAGTTTTCCGGCGCAATGCTACACACCCCCACCGGCAGCGGGATTCTCCGTCCCCGCAGCCGGCCAATAGGGTTTCCCCATTGTGAGCCACCCCATGCTGTTGGGAAAGGCTACGGTGAATCTCGCAAGCTATGTTTGATAATGAAAGTTCTGAACTTGAACACTGTTGTCAGTCTTCCGACATTCTTCAATATAAGGAAACTCCTGTATGTTAGAAGAAGACTCTCGAAGTATACAATATTTCAAGATAGTTCCAAACAAAGTTTAACTTCAGGGGCAAGGCAAGGTTCTAATAACTTTTTGTCTGAAACCTTTTCTAGAATGTTCGCCTATTGTATAAAACCTTTTGTGTGAGATTTCCATGCTTATTTGTGCCACAAACCTCCTGTTCGCACTCCGAGCCTCCTTCTGTATTTTAACCCACTTTAACGGCCATCAAAAAAAGAATCTCTGTGGGCTTCTTGTACAAGTGGTTGATTCTTATATCGAAATGATGGCTTATGACAGGTTTCTCCACTTAAATTTGCCCTTGATAAGAACAGCTCTTGGAATTAAAGAGAGCTTTAGCACCTCAAAGCAGCTCTGAAGACGTCACAAATAGTTACTTTTCTAATGCAGTGATTTACTTTGTTACATAAGTCCCTGAGACAGACTTGAAAACGAACCGCTGGCTACATTTTCACCTGCTGATGGTTTTAAATCCATTATTCTCATCAACACCGGGATTGGAGTGTTGTTTCTTTATTCTAATCCGCAAAGTCATGGGTTACATTCCTCCCATGTTGAAGCAAAAGATTGATTTGGGGGCAGCACGGTGGGTAGGTGGGTTAGCACTGCTGCCTCACGGCGCCGAGGTCCCAGGTTCAATTCCCGGCTCTGGGTCACTGTCTGTGTGGAGTTTACACATTCTCCCCGTGTCTGCATGGGTTTTAATTGGAAAAAACAAATTGGGTGCTCTAAATTTAAAAAAAGAGATTTGATTCGGGCTAAATGCCCTTTGAACTCATTTGAATCCCACCTGAACTCTGTAGTATTTCTGTAATGTTGGAACGTGGGAACAAACGCCTCGCTGTATTCCTGATATTTGGATGAAGCATCGAAAAGAGCCACAGAACTTTGATGTGATGTGTCCCCTTTGAATGCAGCGTGAGCTCAGTCACGTTCAGATTGTTGCCCTGAGCAGCATCTGTAAAGGCAATCTTTGATTACCTTTCTAATATTTAAGATCATAAAGAAGGATCTTGGCCATCAAAACCATTACAAACATGGTCGACTGGAGATTACCACCGCTGATCCGGGTCAGATATCAGACTTCCGAAGAGACCCCTGGAATTTTCCTGCAAATCACTTTGCTGAGCTGCACATAGGACCCTCCCAAACAATTTTTGTGTATCAATAGTTGGAGGAGGGCACACAGCACACACACCCCACTCAGTAGTACTGGATATAGTATGGTGCAACCAACAGGCCTTATTGAGACTGCCACAGGCTGGTTAAGAAATGCTTAAGAACAAACCTTGCAGCTGACTATTTTATAATCTTTATTATTATTGCCACAAGTAGGCTTACATTAACAATGCAATGCAGTTACTGTGAAAAGCCCCTAGTCACCACATTCCGGCGCCTGTTCGGGTACACAGAGGGAGAATTCAGAATGTCCAATTCACCTAACAAGCACGTTTTTTGGGACTTGTGGGAGGAAACACCCGGAGGAAATCCACGCAGACACGGAGAGAACGTGCAGACTCCGCACAAACAGTGACCCAAGCCGGGAATCGAACCTGAGACCCTGGCACTGTGAAGCAACAGTGCTAACCACTGTGCTATCATTTTGTGGGGTCAAAATAAATAATTTCCATCTTCTCATGGAGGCGGGATCAGCTCGCAGAATGCAGGACATATGCTGGGATCTTCCGCTCCCAAACGCCGGTGGGATTTACTGGCACCACCGAAGTCAGTGGATTTTTGCCTTGGCACATTTTTGGCCTCGTCCTGCAGAGGTGGGGCTGGACAATCCTGGCTCTAGTCTTTTTCTGCAGGAAAATTAATTTCCCCCTGCCTTCCTGGCCCCGCACTGCTTTCTTGTGCTGTTGGCTGGTCGGATAGGCTTTGGGTGCAAAGCTCACGCGCATCTCTTCCAAGGCCCTTATGAAGACCACGAGAAAAATCATATTTCCTCCCGCACATTGTTTTCATGTGTTGGAGCCGATCTTAGAAGCCCAACAAAAGTATTTTCCTTGGAGCGTTCGTGACTGCTGGAGGAAGTATGTTGAGAAGTCAGGAACGTTCTGACAGGTTAGTGGAAAATTACTTGACAACTTCATATGTCACTAATAGATGCTGTATTGCAACGTGGATGTGTTTTTACTGCAGTCATTAATTATAGGCCTCTGTCCTGCAAAGGCAAGTTGACCATTACATTGTCAAACATGGTATGAGTGTTGATAATGCATTAAAGTACTTCTTCCATTCCAGAAAGAGTCATGCATGTAACATGGCTCAGTTACACTTGCTAGAAACAATATACACTTTATATGTAGGGACCTGTTCTCTGCAAACAAGAGGAATATGTTCAAGCTTGCATCCTTTTGAATTACCTCGAAGCCTTGGGGAGCCTTTAATTCCACCATTGTTTTTCCATGTCAATGCCTCAGCCAATCAGAGTTGACATTGCCACTCGTTCTGCACCAATTTTCTCCAGTGGAGCAATTTTTTGTGATTGTTTGAAATTTGGTATTCTTAAATTTGTCCTGATGAGTACAAAATGAAAAGCTTCAGCATGTGTGTCTTTTTAAAATAATATACATGGTTATTTGTTCACATCACTTTTTTCCCCCATCGGAGTACAGTATTATCAGTGGCAAATTTCTAAATGAGGGTTTTCATTGTTTGTCACAGGTTTGATTTTTTTCCTGCATTTAATATAATTTCCACTTTTATTACATGGCTCCTGAGGACATTGGATAGCTGGGTGCGTGGCCTTGTAGGATACATGAGGCCATGGGGATCGGAGGGGGTATAGTGGATATGAGGGGGTATGGCGGGGGAATAGACGATATGAGGGGACATGGGGGAATAAGAGGGTTTGGAGGGAGAATAGGGGATATGAGGGGACATGGGGAATAGATCTTCGCACTACGTTGGGAGCTGGGCTGCTGTCTACGAGAACCAAGGTGGGTCTTCTAATCAGCCAGCCTCCCCTTGTACACTGCTCCCACACTGCAGTGTGTCTTCCAGACTGCACTGTGAACAGGATCCCTGGCCAGGATTCTCCCCTACCCGGCGGGACGGAGTGGCGCGAACCACTCCGGTGTCGGGCCTCCCCAAAGGTGCGGAATTCTCCGCACCTTTAGGGGCTAGGCCCGCGCCGGAGTCGCTCCCGCTCTGCCGGCCGGCGCGAACGGCCTTTGGCGCCACAGCAGCCTTGGTCGAAAGACCTTCGCCGGCCGGCGGAAGTCCGCGCATGCGCCGGTGCGTCAATGGCTGCTGATGTCATACCGGCGCATGCGCAGTGGAGGGGGTCTCTTCTGCCCCCACCATGGTGAAGGCCATGGCGGGGCGGAGGAAAAAGAGTGCCCCCACGGCACAGGCCCGCCCGCTGATCGGTGGGACCCGATCGTGGGCCAGGCCACCGTGGGAGCACCCTCTGGGGTCAGATCGCCCCCGCCTCCCCCCCCCCCCCCCCCCCCCAGGACCCCGGAGCCTGACCCGCGCCGCCGATCCCGCCAGTGCCAGAGGTGGTTTAAACCATGCCGACCGGCGCGGCGCAATTCCCGCCCCCGCCGAATCTCGGGGGGCGGAGAATTCGGGACATGGGGGTGGGCGGTATTGACGCCGGCCCCAGGCGATTCTGTGACCCCCCCAGGGGGGGTCGGACAATTATGCCCCCTTTGTGAGGGAGAAAAAAAGCCCCAAATTTATGGGCAAAATCAGTTAAGAATCAAGTGTGCGTTTTGGAAACCGGAAAAGGGCCCAACATGAAAATTCAGCTCCAGGATTGCCTCCGCCTTCCTCCCACCATTGACAAACAATGAAACATTGCCAAAAGTGTTCTAATAAGGCCCTATCATTGATTTGGTTCAATACTCGCCTGGTGCCAATGGGATGGCATCTTGATCACACTGCCTACTGCTCCTCCTATTTGTACACAGCCCTAGTCCATCAAATTTCCAAAATAGCCAATATTGGGCTGATGAAAAAATAAAGCTGCAGTTTGATACACGGTGATCATAGAAAGAGAGAGAGGAAGGAAGGAGAAAGAGAGAGAGAAATAAAGATAATTCATTCGGCTACAGTAAGAATGTTGTCTCCAGTTTTTGGGTGTTTTTGGAAAAGCATCAAGAGTCTTGAGTTGGTGCAGAAGGAGATTCACTGAAATGATAAAATGAATAAGAATCCCAGAACGGGTAAGAAAGAGAAACATTCTTTTCATTAGAATGAAGAAGGTGAAGAAGCAGTGGTTAGCGCTGCTGCTTCACAGTGCCAGGAACCCGGGTTCAATTCCGAGTGACTGTCTGTGTGGAATTTGCATTTTCTCCTCATACCTACGTGGATTACGTCCAGGTGCTCCGGTTTCCTCCCACAGTCCAAAGAAGTGGAGGTTAGGTGGATTGGCCATCATAAATTATGCCTTAGTGTGCAAAGATTAGGTGGGGTTACTAGGTTACAAGGATAGGGTCAGGGCATGGGCCCAGGTAGGGTACCCTTTCCAAGGATCAGTGCGGACTCGATGGGCCGGATGGCCTCCTTCAGCACTGTAGAGATTCTATCAATCTAATAAATCGAGCAAATTTTCTCAAAATCAGAAAAGGTGTTAAGAAAAAGATTTGAAGAAAATCTATTTCCATTTGTTGGTAACAAAATCGATAAATGTTATCAGAACCTTGCACTGAAAAGGTTTTAGTACGTGGAATACCCTACTGGTAGAAGCAGAATCCATATTAGCTTTTTAAATGGGCAAATATTTGACGAAGAACATTTAAAAAGATATAAGACTAGAATAATGGCTGTAAGTGGAGAGCTCAGCTAGAGAGCCCGCACAGGTTGAAGGAACTGAGCAGCCTCTTCCTGTTCGAATATGGCAAGAACCCAGATGAATGCCAGTGTATTCCCTACCCCTCAGCTCCCATTCCAAAACGATAAGGCAGGAAACAGATGGGGGGGTTTGAGTTATCACTTTTCAATGTGTGTTCATTCACAGTTGGATTTTCTTCAAGTTCAGCTGCTTGTAATTAAGTAGATTTCAGTGATGTGCAAGTTTACTTCTCTCTCACACACAGTGAATTATCCAAGTTATAACACAGTTAATTTGACGGTGTAATGACGTGATGACAATTCGTTTTGCTTCAACGCCCGTATTTGCTCTTTACTAATTCGAAGGGAACACCAGGGGTGGGATTCTCCGATCGCCGATGCCGAAATCGTGTTCGGCAATCGGCCGGAGAATCCCCGTTTACGCTGGAATCGGGTTGAGGGGGGGTACCATTTTGCGATGCTCCGCCCCCCTTAAAAACGACAAACTCGGGGAGTACGCCGCATGCCATATGGACCTCACCTGAGGCCCTCCCCCGATGGGCCAGAGTCCCCGACGGCGTGGGACGTCTGTTCACACCGTTCGAGACCTCGCCTGGCAGCTGTGGACTGAGTCCAGCACTGCCACAGTTGGGGGGGGGGGGGGGAGCCGTTCGGCTGGCAGGAGGGGCTTCAGCGGATCTGGGGGAGTGATCTGGGGGTGGTGAGCTTTGTTACGGGGGGCAGGTTTTGGCAGGCCGGGTCCGCGTGCGGCCGGCGCCATGTTTTACGGCGCCAACGTGTGCATGCGCGGCCATGGAGATGGCCATTCCTCCGGCTGGATGCAGAGGGGGCTTTACCCTTCGCAGCTGCTAGCCCCCCGCTGTTCGGAGGATCAGTGCGGGGGCGGCAGTGATTTTCCGGTCTTAAGACCAGGCGGATCCTCCGGACATAGCCCAGATGTGAGCATGGACTGGAGCAATCTGGAAAATTCCTTGGAGCCGTTCTCATTCAATTGGCATCACTGTGCCCAAAGTGAGCTGGTTCCCACAGTTGCATGGTGCACAGACAGGTTGAGACATGATGTTGCAAGAACACTTGTAACTAAAGCTATAAACAATTTATTCGCATTAACTGTGGGTCAAATATATATAAAACAACAGATGAATAACAGTATGACCATGCACAAGCAACCTCTCTCTCCAGCTCCCTCCAGCCTCCTGTCTGCTGTCATTTGACTCTAACATTCACTTATATACTAGTGAGACTCCTAGTGGTCAGTCTGTGAATTACAACACAACTATGATATCACTACACACCTGAATGAATGACCCCCCCCCCCCCCCTTCCCCATCTACACCCCACCCCACCAGTGATTATTCTTGGAGCACATGAGGTGACAAAACATCGCCCGCCCATCTCCCTCCACAACACCACCACCCCCAACCTGGGGGCCTAATTTTAATTCACTCAAAACCCATCTACTTACATCGTTAAAATCAGGACTGGTCCAATTCAAAAATAGGCCCTACCATATCTGTCCACAGGACGTTGAACTCCCACAGACTATTGCATTTGAAGTACTTTTTGCACAAAATTCTTTTGTTTCATTAAATCTCAACTGGCAGACTGCCTTTGCAGTATGAGTAGGTTGCATGCAAAATCCTTGACTCAATTTCTAGTGGTGCCCAATTTGTACTTTATTACAAGATATCAATGTATCTGAAGCTAAACCTTAATCCAAAGAAGCCCTGTTGGAACTGTAGGGTAATTTACAGCTCACCGCAGAACTCGTCAGAAATCAAGGCATGTGCCACTGCAGCATTTACACAGCAACTTCAGGTCCGAAGCAAGCACAACCCAGATCAGCCTCATTTCATTTTTGGGGGCACAAAGCTATATTCTGTGGGGATATGCAGTGCGAGGGAGTTATATCAGTGTCCAGAGTTTATTCGCCTTAATGAAAGTAATTGTATGGAGCCAAAAAGGGTGTGTTTTGTGCTCTAACACTTCAATAAAATGATATCCTTGCTCTTCAGGGTGAGCTGCTCATCAAGACAGTCTGAGAACCCGGTCAAGTGATCCAGACCGGTTGCCCTGACATAGAGACAAGAGGGCATTCACTTGCCGTATTCAATGCTGCTGCTCGACACACTACGCACGACAGTTCACGGCTACCTCGTTAATGTGCGCACTGCCCTGACTTGCTACTTGGGGGCCATCAGTAGTGCTTTGGCCTTCAGGGAACCCTGAAGCATGGAAGTGCACTCTTGTTGGATGACCAGCAACAGTGCTTTGTCTCCAAAGATAAGAGTTTGAAACAATTGAGGCCATCGAGTGTTGGAACCATTTCATGGACACTTGATTTTGAGAGGTTGGAGGAGCATATCTCAAGGGTTTGCCTGACCTCACTGCTACCATCAGGTGGGCACTCTAGCTGATCAGACGCTCAGATCCACAACCCAGCACAAATGGCAGAGATAGAGTCTGCATTCATGACGTCGCCCTCTCTTCTGATGGCTGGCCATGTACACTTTCCAGTCAGCCCTGTCACAACCTCATTTCGTGGTCACAAGATCGGACCAGGTTGCCCGTACACCTGATCTGATGATGCTGCCCGCTTGAAGGAATCTTTCAGAAGCCAAAAGCCTTAAGGAAGGGACATGCTGGCCATAGGACATGATGCCATAGTGCAGCCAAGTATCAAATTCATCCCGGACCCTTGGATAACTCTTCTGAATCGCAAAATAATTTGAACAGTAGCAGCAAGAAGCACCAGGGGGAGGACGCCAACAGGGGAATTCACCCACAATTTAGTGTGCATTTTAGAAGAACTCAACTCTGGTGTGTCCGGCTTACACCAATTCTGCCGCCAAAGGACCACTAAATATTATGGCCCACCTGTTTCTGAGATGACAGCAACACAGAATTTGTGGACTTCCGCGACAGAAAAATTGGTGCCACACCTGGACCAATTCCGCCACTATTAATGGGCTAGTACCGGTGCCGCATGGAACACAATCGATTCCTATTAAAAATGGTGCCTGATTCACCAGGTCCATGATTGACACTCGGGAGATTGACAGGCTGCAGCCCCACATACACATTACACTCACCACACACACACATCCCAGTCAACAAGGTGGTACGTATTGTGCTGGAGCGCGCCCATACAGCTGATGGGTCAGCTGGGGCCAGAAGGAACCTAGCGGGATGGCCTGGGGGCACCTATATGATCCATGGCATAGGTTAAAAGTGGACTGTTAACGGTGTGCGCAGCTGCATCTCTTCCTTGCCGGCTGCGGCAATGATGTTCCCTGCCCGTCCACCCCGATCCCACAGCCTACCTACTGGCCACCTCCCACTGAGATACAGGCTACTAGACTAGAAGAGCTTGAGGTTCATAAGGAGGAGGTGTTAGCAATTCTGGAAAGTGTGAAAATAAGTAAGTCCCCTGGGCCGGATGGGATTTATCCTAGGATTCTCTGGGAAGCTAGGGAGAAGATTACTGAGCCTTTGGCTTTGATCTTTATGTCATCATTGCCTACAGGAATAGTGCCAGAAGACTGGAGGATAGCAAATGTTGTCCCCTTGTCCAAGAAGGGGAGTAGAGACAACCCCGGTAACTATAGACCAGTGAGCCTTACTTCTGTTGTGGGCAAAATCTTGGAAAGGTTTATAAGAGATAGGATTTATAATCATCTAGAAAGGAATAATTTGATTAGGGATAGTCAACACGGTTTTGTGAAGGGTAGGTCGTGCCTCACAAACCTTATTGAATTCTTTGAGAAGGTGACCAAACAGGTGGATGAGGGTAAAGCAGTTGATGTGGCGTATATGGATTTCAGTAAAGCGTTTTATAAAGTTCCCCATGGTAGGCTATTGCAGAAAATATGGAGGCATGTGATTCAGGGTGATTTAGCAGTTTGGATCAGAAATTGGCTCGCTGTAAGAAGACAGAGGGTGGTTGTTGATGGGAAATGTTCAGCCTGGAGTTCAGTTACTAGTGGTGTACAACAAGGATCAGTTTTGGGGCCACTGCTGTTTTTCATTTTTATAAATGACCTGGAGGCGGGCGTAGAAGGATGGGTGAGTAAATTTGCAGATGACACTAAAGTCGGTGGAGTTGTAGACAGTGTGGAAGGATGTTGCAGGTTACAGAGGGTCAAAGATAAGCTGCAGAGCTGGGCTGAGAGGTGGCAAATGGCGTTTAACGCAGAAAAGTGCAAAGTAAGATTCTTGGTAGTGTGGATGAGCAGAGAGATCTTGGTGTCCATGTACATAGATCCCTGAAAGTTGCCACCTAAGTTGATAGGGTTGTTAATAAGGCGTACCGTGTGTTAGCTTTTATTGGTAGAAGGATTGAGTTTCAGAGCCATGAAGTCATGTACAGCTGTACAAAACTCTGGTGCGGCCGCATTTGGAGTATTGCGTGCATTTCTGGTCGCCGCATTATAGGAAGGATGTGGAAGCAGTGGAAAGGGTGCAGAGGTGATTGACCATGATGTTGCCTGGTATGGGGGAAGATCTTATGAGGAAAGACTGAGGGACTTAAGGCTGTTTTCGTTGGAGAGAAGAAGGTTAAGAGGTGACTTAATTGAGGCATACAAGATGATCAGAGGAATAGATAGAGTGGACAGTGAGCCTTTTTCCTCGGATGGTGATGTCTAGCACGAGGGGACATAGCTTTAAATTGAGGGGAGATAGATGTAGGACAGATGTCAGAGGTAGGTTCTTTACTCAGAGAGTAGTAAGGGCGTGGAATGCCCTGCCTGCAACAGTAGTGGACTCGTCATCATTAAGGGCATTTAAATGGTCATTGGATAAACATATGGATGATAAGGTAATAATGTAGATGGGCTTTAGCGTGGTTTCACAGGTCGACGCAACATCGAGGGTCTGTACCGGTCCTGGCAGAAGCCCCCCCCACAGTGAGCGGCACAACTGTCGGTAAACTATGGTGATGTTGGTCACTTTCCGTACCCCCTCTCTCTCCCTCAGCAGCCACGGCGCCAGTTTCCCGGTTTTACTAGCACAAGTGAAATGCACCAGAGGGAACTCGGCCCATCAGGTCGATCGAATACCAGGTCGGACCCGCTAACGATATGTCGACTGTACATGCGTTCCGGAATGCATTAACAACCGGGAGGTTGCCGAGGTGATGGAGAATTATGATTTGGTGTCAAATCGGCACCTACTGCGATTTTGGCACCAAAACCGATTCTCCACCCAATCGCCTTTCCCGATTCCGGTGTCAGCTGACTGAGAATCCCACCCTAAGTGCTGACGCCAATGCAGAATCCAAGGACTTTCATGACAGAAAAACTGGCGCCGCACCTGGACCGATTCTGCTACTGTTAAGGGGTTAGCACCGGTGCCACGTGGAACACAATCGATTCCAATGAGAAACGGTGCGGGATTGGCCGGTTTCACGATTGACATTCGGGAGGTTGACAAGCTGCAAATACAACTTCACTCTCTACACACACCATCCCAGCCAACAAGATGGCCGCAAGACACGGAGCCCATGTTTCACAGACGCCGAGCTGGAGACTCTCCTGGTCTCCGTGGAGGAGAGGAGGGTGACCCTGTACCCCAGCCCAGGAAAGAGGCTGCCAGCCATCGCCATTTGTCATGCCTGGGCACAGGTGGCAGAGGCCGTCAGCACTGTGAACAACATAGTTCTGACCGGCCAGCAGTGCCGGAGCAAACCGCACAACCTCCTCTGGGCGACCAGGGTGAGTAGGCAGCACTGTGCACCCTGGCACTAACCCCTGCCCCGCTGCTGTCTGCTTCGCTGCTGCACACTGTGCTACTGCAGCTTCAACCTCCTTCTCGGGCAGTGCCAGCTCGTACAGCCACTGGGTGTTCCTGGGGGCTGCGGCGACCAGCAGGAAGTCCTCTATTGCTGGTTGAATTCTAATATCCATTGTCTGCAAGGGGTGAAAGGATAGTCAGAGGCTTTTCCCCAGGGCAGAGGGGTCAATTACGAGGGGGCAGAGGTTTAAGATGCGAGGGGCAAGGTTTAGAGGAGATGTGCGAGGCAAGATTTTTACACAGAGGGTAGTGGGTGCCTGGAACTCGCTGCCGGAGGAGGTGGTGGAAGCAGGGACGATAGTGACATTTAAGGGGCATCTTGACAAATACATGAATAAGATGGGAATAGAGGGATACGGACCCAGGAAGTGTGGAAGATTGTAGTTTAGTCCGGCAGAATGGTCAGCACGGGCTTGGAGGGCCGAAGGGCCTGTTCCTGTGCTGTACATTTCTTTGTTCTTTGTTTGTTGACATGTTAGCATGGTGCGTACTCCCGTGCCCATCCAGGTCCACCATGCTACACGGTGGCGTCGGTTGGCACTCCGGGCTCTGCCCATGCATATCCCCCATTCCTGCAGCCATGGCCCCATTGGTGGCCAGCACCGTGGAGGCCTCTGGCCCTGGTGTCTGTCCCTGATGCCAGGGGTACCGTTGGCTGGCATGACCGCCTGGGGTATGCACCGTGGCTCCCTTAGGGGCTACTGTGGGTGTTGTCCTGTGTGGGCCACCGGCAATTGGCGCCAGGTTGGCGGGGGGTATGGCGGGGGAGTAGTGTGGTGGCGGTGGGGGCGCCCATACAGCCGGTGTCAATCTGCAGAACCAGGGACCAACATGGGTAGTCAATGGCTGCGCAGCAAGATGGCTGTGCCTGGACACTGCCCCTGAGCCGTGGGAGGTCACCCTGACCACTCTGCCTGTCCACCCTTCACCTCCCCTCTCCCCCGGCCAGCCCTTCCAGTGTCTAGCCCGGCAGCCCACAGTCACTCCTCTCTGTGTTCCACCCCTCCTCTCTCCTTCATCAGCCACCATGACGGTTTCACGATTTTCAAAAGCGCAAGTGAACCATGTCATCGGGTCCTTGGCCCATCAGAGGAGGAGAATCACCCCGGAGAGTACCGGGTCAGACCTGCTAATAATACGCAACTGGTGTTTACTGTACATGCATACATTTACTCTGCTGTCGAGGTGATGGAGAATCGCGATTTGGTGTCACTCAGCGCCAGCTGCGATTCTGGCGTCGGAACCTATTCTCCGCCTAATCGCGTTTTGCAATTTCGGTGTCGGCAAATGGAGAAACTCGGCCAGTATCTTTAACGTGCATTAGATGTAACACTGTGGCCTGAGCCGGTTGTTATAAAGAATTAATTTACATTTATATAGTACACATGAACCCCAAAATCTTCAAGTTCAAATCCCACTCCAGGAGGTAAGCACAGAGATCTAGGCTGCCTACACAATGCAGCATTAAGGGAGGTGCGGTCTTTCCAATGAGACATTAAACCGAGGCACCCTGTGCCTGCATGCCATTATTTTGAAGAAGAGGATGGCAATTATCTCCGGTGTCCTGGCTAATATTTATTGTTCAATGAACATCACAAAAGCAGATTATGTCGTCATTATCAAATTCCTACGTTATAACAGACTTCAAAGGTGCTTTGTTGCCTCTACAAAACTATTGGAAGTGTCCAGTGGTTCAGGAAGGTGTCCTATAAATGTCGGCCTCTCTTTATTGCCTTTCTTTCCCAATCCTTGAACATCCTAAAGCAGGTCGCAGTCTTTTAAAGTGCTTTTAAAGTGTATATTGCAAAATGGTCAATGGCTGCGCAGCAAGATGGCTGTGCCTGGACACTGCCCCTGAGCCGTGGGAGGTCACCCTGACCACTCGGCTATCCACCCTTCACCTCCCCCCCTCCCTCGGCCAGCCCTTCCAGTGTCTAGCCCGGCAGCCCACAGTCGCTCCTCTCTGTGTCCCACCCCCTCTCTCTCCTTCATCAGCCAGTCTGAATACGTCAAGGTTCCACAAACAGCCACAGAGATCATCTGTGTTAAAGATGTTGGCCATGACGTTCCAGTCTCATCCAGGCAAGACCGGCTGCAGGAGGATCAGCGGCGGCCCAGGCAAGTGTCCTTTGACTTTCGGCGGGACTGGACGACTCCAGTGCCGGGCGGGGCTGGAAAATCCCACCCTTTGTCGAGCGATAAACATTGGCAGAACTGAACTTCTTTTTCCCGAGGTAGGGCCACAAAATTTTTTCCGTCCACCTGAAGGAGCATCTTAGCCCCCAAAAAACCATCTCTAACAGTGCAGCACTCCTTCAGCACTGTACTGGAGTGTCAGCCTCGATTTTGTGCTCAAGTCTCTCGATTGAATATCGATCCATTTAGGGAGAGACTATCCACTTTGCTCTTTGCAAGGATACAAAGTTTCCTCTCTCAAAACATAATCTGAATAATTAGTCGTTGATGGGACTTCCGGTGGCGGCTATGAAGGAGGAAGTCGCACATTTGGTGGCTCCCGCTCTGGTCGGACTTTTGCACCTTTCCCCCGACTTTTTTCCATTTTAAACAGTGAATTCTGAGGCTGAGGCAATTGAGCACCGTTTCCACGTATCGGTGTATGGAGACGAGAACACGAAGTGCACGAAAAGGCAGAAATAAGAAGACCAGCGAGGGCTGGGCTGAAGCTGCAGCAGGAGACAGCATGGCCGAGGATCGGACCCCTGGTGCGTCGGCCCAGCGATCAACGGAGCAGTTGATGCAGGTCATCCAGGATGGCTTTGCCCAGCAGAAACGGGACTGCCTGGACCCGATAAAAGAGTCGATTGATCGGCTGGAGCACAGATTGGACCCCCAGGATCGGGCGATCCAGAAGGTTGAGAAGGCACTGGCTGAGCAGGAGGAACATCAAACTGCGGTGGAGCTGGAGGTGGGGATGCTGAGAGACCAGCAGAAAAGGCTTCTGGAGAAGGTGGAGGACCTAGAGAATAGGTCCCGCCGGTAGAACTTAAGAATTGTCGGGCTCCCGGAGGGGTCTGAGGGGGCTGACGCTGGAGCATACATAGCGGGTATGTTTGGGAAGCTGCTGGGGGAGGGGACATTCTTCCGACCCTTGGAGGTGGACAGGGCGTACAGAGCGCTTGCGAGGAAGTCGCGGGCGGGGGACCCTCCGAGGGTAATGGTGGTGAGATTCCACAGGTTCCTGGACAAAGAATGTATTCTTCAGTGGGCCAAGCGAACGCGGAGCTGTAAGTGGGTTTACCAGGACCTGAGTGTGGAGGTGGCCAGGAAGAGGACAGGCTTCAACCAAATTAAATCAATTTTTTTCAAGAAGCAGGTGAAGTTTGGACTGCTGGATCCAGCTCATCTTTGGGTCACATATGAGGACCAGCATCATTATTTTGAGACGCCGGAAGACGCACGCTGAACTTCACGAAAAGAAAAGGACTGGTGGTGAACTGAGAACTTCTGAACTTTGATGTAACTTTTTGACTTATATTGGGTTTTTTTTTCTCTTCTGTTTCTGAGTTCTGTTTAAGAAGGGGGGGGGGGGAAATGTTTTTCGTTTTCAGGTTTTCTTTTTGGTGAATGTTGGCAATGCCTTTTCCTTTGATGGCCAGTTTTGGAGGATGGAGACGTGCTTGTTTCAATTTCGGTATTTTTCTCACAGTTGGGTCATTGTGTGGGGATTGTTAGATGAGAGAATTTGTTTGTATGAGCGGGGGGGAGGGGAGTGAGGGAACAATAGGTGGGAGGCTATTTGGCGCTGGGGGGCGGGGGCCACCACGCTAGCTGGGTGAGCTAGTTCACGGAAGCGCAGTGGGGGGGTGCATATGTTTAGTTTACTGTATGGGTTAGGTTTCAGAGCGGTGTTGCTGGGGGGGGAGGGGGGTAGTTGTTCTGCTGACGAGGGAGAGATTTCAGTTGAGGGACAGAGAGGAGGTCGGTGGTGGGGGTTGCCAGGGGGCGGGCCGGAGGAGGCGCGGCGCATGGGCTGGAGGACGGGCCCAAGAAAGGGGATGGCTGATCGGCAGGGGGGGGGTGGGCACTGTGCGCCCCTAACTAGACTGATCACATGGAATGTTCGAGGGTTAAATGGGCCAGTTAAGAGGGCACGTGTGCTCGCGCACCTGAGAGGACTGAAAGCGGACGTGGTAATGTTGCAGGAGACGCACGTAAGAATAGCGGACCAAGTTAGATTGAGGAAAGGCTGGGTCAGTCAGGTCTTCCACTCAGGGCTGGACACAAAGACTAGAGGGGTTTCGATCTTGATTAATAAGTGTGTGATATTTGAGGTGGGCAGAATAGTTTCAGATGTGGGAGGTCGATATATTATGGTTAGTGGTAAGCTGGAGGGGATCAACGTAGTGCTGGTTAATGTGTATGCACTACATTGGGATGACGTGGAGTTCATAAAGAGGATGTTGGGGAAGATTCCGGACCTGGACTCGCACAAGCTGGCCATGGATCGGTCATGCTCGAAAACGGGCAAGGTGCCAGCGATGGCAAAGGAACATGGAGCAGATGGGTGGGTGTGTCCATGGAGATTTAGGAAGCCAAGGGTGAAGGAGTTCTCCTTCTACTCCCACGTACATAAGGTATACGCTCGGATCGATTTCTTCATTTTGGGTAGGGCCTTGCTGGCAGGGGTGGTGGACAGAGTCTAGTTTTATGCAGATGACCTGCTCCTGTATGTTTCAGATCCAATTGAGGGGATGGAAGAAATCATTGGATTCTTAGGGGAATTTGGCCGGTTCTCGGGGTGTAAGCTCAATATGGGGAAGAGCAAATCTTTGCGGTCCAGGAGGGGTCAGGAGAGGCGACTGGGGGAACTGCAGTTTAGATTTGGCAGGGGACAGTTTCAGGTACCTAGGTATTCGCTCCCGTTGTCTCTAGCTGGGAGAGTCCAAACGGTGAAAATGACGGTCCTCCCAAGATTCCTGTTTGTATTTCAATGTTTCCCCATCTTTATTCCGCGGTCCTTTTTTAAGAGGGTCAACAAAGCTTTATTGCAGGCTTCGTGTGGGGGGGGGGGGGGGGCAAGTCCCCACGAGTGGGGAGGGCAATGCTTGAGTGGTGTCGGGCCGAGGGCAGGCTGGCACTGCCGAATTTTAGCAATTATTACTGGGCAGCTAACATAGCCATGATTAGGAAGTGGCTGGTGGGGGAGGAGTCGGCACGGGAGCGTATGGAGGCGGATTCATGCAAGGGCACAAGTTTGGGGGCGCTGGTAACTGCGCCTCTGCCATTCCCGCTGGCACGGTACTCCACCAGCCCCGTGGTGGTGGCTGCCCTGAGAGTCTGGGGGCAATGGAGGAGACGTGTGGGAGCAGAAGGAGCATCGGTCTGGTCCCCAATCTGCGATAATCACTGGTTTGCCCCGGGAAGTATGGATGAGGGGTTCCGAATATGGCGGAGAGCAGGGATTGAGAGGATGGGGGACTTGTTTATAGAGGGCAGCTTTCCGAGAACGAGGACACTGGAGGAGATGTTTGCGTTGGTGAGGGGAAACAAATTTTGATATCTGCAGGTGTGGGACTTTCTGCGTAGACAGGTGTCAACCTTCCCACTCCCGCTAAGGGGGATTTAGGACAGGGTAGTGCCAGAGGGTGGGTAGGAGAAGGGAGCGTCTCGGACATTTACAAGGAACTTATGGGATCAGAGGATATGCAGACTGAGGAGCTGAAGCGCAAGTGGGAGGAGGAGCTGTGAGGTGAGATAGAAGAGGGACTTTGGGCGGACGCGTTAAGTAGAGTCAACACAACCGCAACTTGTGCCAGGCTCAGCCCGATTCAATTCAAGGTCGATCATCAGGCTCACATGACAGTGGCCCGGATGAGCAGATTCTTTGGGGTGGAAGATAGGTGTGCAAAATGTGCGGGAGGACCAGCGAACCATGTCCACATGTTCTGGACATGTCCAATGCTCAGGGGACTTTGGCAGGGGTTTGCTGATATCATGTCTAAGGTATTAAAAACAAGGGTGGCATGAGTCCAGAGGTGGCGATTATCAGGGTGTCGGGAGACCCGGGAATCCAGGAGGAGAAAGAGGCAGACGTTCTGGCCTTTGCTTCCCTGGTAGCCCGGAGGTGGATACTATCAGCTTGGAGGGACTCAAAGCCCCCGAAGTCGGAGACCTGGCTATTGGACATGGCTAGCTTTCTCTGTTTGGAGAAAATCAAGTTGGCCTTGAGAGGGTCAATGTTAGGGTTCGCCCGGAGGTGGCAACCGTTCGTTGACTTCTTTGCGGAAAATTAATTGTCATCAGAGCGGGGAGGGGGGGGGGGGGGGGGGGGGGGGGGGGTGTAGAGGGGTTCTTAGGGAGGGAGGTGGTATTTGCACTATGTTTATAGTCTCATGTACATTATTTATATTGCTGCTGTTGCAATGCCAAAAAAAACCTCAATAAAATGTTTACTTTTTTAAAAATGAGTCGTTGAAAAGTTATCCATTTAGTTTGAGGTGCCTTATTTTCTGTGTAATAACACTATATATTGTTCGAAATGGCAAACATGGGTAATGATGTGAATAAAATAGAAAAGGCTCCTTTCTTCCCTTCTTCAGTAAATTCCTGCTGCAGAGCTTTTGACAAGAATGGCTTTACAAAATACAGCCTTCAGCAAATAATTGGATTTGTTCAAAGGAATAAAAAGTGCTAGGAAAGTGCAAACCATAAGCCGACATGGATTGTCTGCCAGGCCTAAGATTTTCATTCAAATAAACAGGGTCCGTAAACAGGCGTCAACACTCTTTGTTGCTGTGTTTAACAAAAAATTCTCAAGAAAAACCTTTGTGAGATTCAGAGAAGCAGAAAGAGCCACAAATGTTTGGAAAGTAAATCCATATGTCTGACTGAAAAGCCCTTTGCCAGAAATGATAGCTGAGGAGGCTTTGAAGGAGAGGCCGCTGCTCTGCTGATTCACTGACAGTCAGGATTTTGAATTCTGGATGAGAGCTTATATATTCACCAATGTGCGCTTTCTAGCACTGAAAGTGGGAGTGGGGTGGGGTATTAGTGTGGGGGGGGGGGCCTTGATGGGCAGGTTTCCGTGGGCCTCGCTGAGTTTGCAGAGTGAGGGGTCAAAGGGTGTTGGTGAGGGGGGGGGGGAGATTAGAGTTGCCGAACAAAATGGCGCCACGACCTGTGAGGAGTCTTTCCTGCTGATGATCTTCAGCTCGCCAGGAGGAAATCCTTCTAAGTGCGGCCTCGGCGGTGAGAAACTGCCCGTGGCCAAAAGAAAACGGCAACGTGCCGTTGGATGTTTCTCAGCGCTCTAGCCGCCGAGAAGCCCACCGCTTAACGCAGTGTTCTTCAAACTTTTTTTCCGGGGACCCATTTTTACCAACCGGCCAACCTTCGAGACCCAACCCGGCCGACCTTCGGTACCCAACCCGGGCAACCTTCGCGACCCTAGCCGACCGACCTTCACGACCCACCATTTTCTCTTGCCTTGTTTGCTGCTGATAAAAATGGAGGAAATGGTTTTGGGTCCCTTTGGCCCTCGTACACGCTCCTCCAATGGAACCTGTTGGATGAAGGTGAAGCCTTCTGGTGTCGAAAAGTATGGAGTCTCCATCTGTCCAAAGTTCTGAATTTTATCCTGTGAAATGTTATCAAATAAAACCTCCCCGAACTTGTAAAAAAAAATTTTTTTTTAAATAAATAAATAAATGAAAAAATAAAAATAAAATGAATAAAATAAATGAATAAAACTCCCCCCGAACTTGTAAAATAAAAAGCTGTGACCGTTTAAAAAAATAGCGGCAGCACTGCACATGCGCGCCCGATCATCGGCGCGCATGTGCATAGTTTTACGCATGTGTGCCGATGATCGTGCGAGCATGCGCAATGCGGCCGAATTTCTTTTACATTTTCATGGCCATTTTAAAGGCCGCTTGCAGCCAGCGTTATTAAAAACCGGCTGCTGCGTGGGGATTTGCGTGATCGGGAGCGCTTTGAAGGACGGTTCCACGACCCTCCCGACAACCGCTTGCGACCCCGTGTTTGAAGGGGCCTCACGGTAGCATGGTGGTTAGCATCAATGCTTCACAGCTCCAGGGTCCCAGGTTCGATTCCCGGCTGGGTCACTGTCTGTGTGGAGTCTGCACGTCCTCCCCGTGTGTGCGTGGGTTTCCTCCGGGTGCTCCGGTTTCCTCCCACATTCCAAAGATGTGCGGGTTAGGTGGATTGGCCATGCTAAATTGCCCGTAGTGTAAGGTTAATTGTTGGGTTATGGGTATACGGGTTACGTGGGTTTAAGTAGGGTGATCATTGTTCGGCACAACATCGAGGGCCGAAGGGCCTGTTCTGTGCTGTACTGTACTATGTTCTATGTTCTAACACTGGCTTAACGTGCCGTTCAGCGGAATTTAACTTGAGTCCGCTGAACAACGCTCTCAAAGTCTGACTGAAACACTAATGAATGTTGTTAGCTACGATGCTGGACTCTTCAACTGTACTTCCAATGTATCCCAGGGAAACCAGAACCACCTTTAACTAATCTTTATTATTGGGACCAGTTATTTCAAACTCACCTTCTACCTCTATAGCCTCTGACATATCACTGATTTTCTCCACTTTATATGCTCTTCAAGTATCTACTTTATTAAAAAATACATCTCCCTTTCCCTCCTTCCACTTTAGATGACACCTGTTAAGAAACTCAAGTACTTGTTACCTTGGTTTCAAGGTTGGAGGCCTGACAGGATATAGCCGAAATTGTGCAGTTTGGTGGTTTTATGTTCTTTAGGCTGAAGACCATCAATAGAACCATGGACGCATAGAATTCCTACTTGCAGAAGAAGGCCGCTCAGCCCATCGATTCTGCACCGATCCTCTGAAAGAGCACCTTACCGAGGCCCACTCTCCCGCCCTATCCCCGCAATCCCATAATTCCATCTAACCTGCACATCCTTGGACTGTGGGAGGAAACCGGAGCACCCAGAGGAAGCCCACGCACACACGGGGAGAAGTGTAAACTCCACACGTGTCACCTGCGACCGGAATGGAACCCGGGACCCTGGCACTGTGAAGCAGCAGTGCTAACCACTGTGCCACCGTGCCGACACCGGTTTCACTGTTATTTTTTAAAACAATTGTTTTAAGGTTCCGTTAAACTTGTGTTTCTCTGACGCTTCACTCCACCGCATAATTCATTCACCCACCGTTCCTCTGACAACACTTTGAAAGCGCCGTATAATTAGCCACATTCCCCTGCTCTTTCCCCACAGCTTTGCAAATGAATTAGACTGACACTCTCGTGTCGCTGCCAACCTTTTTAATGAGGCAGTGAAGCCAAAGCCCCATCTGCCGGCTCCAGCAGTTGAGATGGATGTTGCACATCCCAGGGGTTTCTCTGTGAAGATTGGTAGATAGCCTTCCCGGCCGATCTTCAACCAGCAGCACCAAAAGCAGATCAGTTCATTATTCATTTCATTGTTTCGTGTCGGGTTTTTCTATCTGCCAAATGGCTCCCGTATTTTACATACTACAGCCAAAAGGCATTTATTGTGGGTGAAGTGTTGAGGCACTTTGTGAATACTAATCTTTAATTTGTTTTGAACCAACATTTACAGCAGGCCCTGTGCCAGCTGATTTATTCTTTTGAAAGACAGAGAAAAATATCCTGTGCTCGGAAACAAAGGAACAGCGTGAGGTGAATGATGGTATGAGTTGCACTTCTATCTCATCGGGCGTGATTTAGCGGACTTACAACTAACGCGCTGTCGGGTGTATTTGGCGGGAGTTTCTCGGCGGCTGCAGTGTCCAGAATCACCCAGCTATTCAACAGCACCTTGTCGGTTTTTGGCCTTGGGGAGTTTCTCCTCGCCAAGGCCGGATTTCGAGGGATCTCCTGCTGGCCAGCTGATCCCTCCAACACGCATGGCTGTTCGCAGAACGGGGCGCTATTTTGATCGGCAGCCCCGATTGTCAATACTCCCCGCCCCCCCCGCTATCAGGTTCCCCCATTGCTCTTTTGACCCCCCCCCCCCCCCACCCCCCGCAAACTTGTCGAGGCACTCGAGAAACCACCTTCCCCCTCGCCACCAACCAATCGTCAAGACTCCCCCAGGCCCGGTCCGGGCCGATCGATGGCAGTGCCCCTGGCCCCCTGGCAGTGTCAGGCTGGCAGTATCAGTGTTCCCAGGTGCCAGGGAGTGCCAGCATGCCACCCTGCCATGTCTCCGATGACCCGGGGGTCTTCAATGGCTCACGAGACCCCACCGAGGGACCATTACACCTGGTCCACATTTGTGTGCACCAGTACTAAACGCCACCCTAAGTCCGGTCCAGCAGGCACGGCCATTGAGTCCCGTGATGAGTTCCCCAGTGGCAGGATGGGCGGCAGTGTGTCACAGTGGTTAGCATTCTGCCTCACAGTGCAAGAGACCCAGGTTCGATTCAAGCCTTGGGTGACTGAGTGGAGTTTGCACATGCTCCCCATGTCTGTGTGGGTTTCCTCCAGGTGCTTCCGTTTCCTCCATCAGTCCAAAGGTGTGCAGGTTAGGTGGATTGGCCACGATCAATGCATGGGGTTATGGGGATAGGGCAGGAATTGGTAGAGTGCTCTTTTGAAGTTTCGGTACAGACTCGATGGACCGAATGGCAGCCTTCTGCACTGTTCATGGAAAACACCGCAGACATCTATGGACAGAAGGTCCCGCTGACAGTCATTGGCGAGCCACCTCCTTCACTGGAAAACACGCCGCGTGTTGATCCCACCCATTGTGGTTTGTTTAAAGTTCTGCTTTCTTTCACCTAAGGAGTAATTGTGCATCAGGAGTCAGGAGCAATGGCCAGCAGGGTGGTGCTGTGGTTAGCACAGGTGCCTCACGGCGCCGAGGTCCCAGGTTCAATCCCGGCTCTGGGTCACTGTCCGTGTGGAGTTTGCACATTCTCCCCGTGGTTGCCTGGGTTTCGCCCCCACAACCCAAAGATGTGCAGAGTAGGCGGATTGGCCACGGTAAATTGCACCTTAATTTGGCAAAGAATTGGGTACTCTGAATTGAAAAAAAAAGCAGTCTGGAGCAGGACAATTTTTGCCTTACATATGATTTTACTGCTGTCAGTATTAAACAATTCAGGGTTATTTTATGTGCTGTTGTTTCACGAGCATCTTTGGATTTGTTTTAAATCTAGCTTCTCGCTGCTTAAAAATGTATAAAAATAAAAGACACGTTATCTGCCCCTTCCTTAATTTGCTATTTTTCAGACTTATTTGTGCACAAATAGGCTGCTATGTAGCTGACAGATCAACGGCGATTACATTCAGAAATAATCAACTCAGAATGTGGATATCATGAGTTTTCAATTCTCGTTTTTTACTGGATGTGTCCTTCACTGGTGAGGACAGCATTCATTGCCCATCCCCAGTTGCCTTGAGAAGGTGGTGGTGAGTTGCCTTATTGAACCGCTACAATCTATGAGACCTTGGTCCCCCCCCCAGTGGAAGGGTGGAGTTCCAGGATTTTGGGCCAGCAACAGTGAAGGGACGATGATACCTTTCCAAGCCAAGATGGTGAGTGACTTGGAGGGAACCTCCAGGTGGTGATGTCCTCATATATCTGCTGCCCTTGTCCTTCTGCTTGGTGGCAACGGCTGTGGGTTTGGAAGATGCAGCCTCAGGTTCATACAGGTGTATGTTTATTCTTGTTTAATATTGTTCATACAAAAAAATAATTCTAGTTTCAGCACTGAAATCCACAATGCACAGAGGAACATCATGTAACAGTGGTAAAATTCAACTTAGAACGGTTTTACTTCAACATGCAAATGGTAACCTGAATTGAAAGGCCCCCTTCTTTGGAATACAGTAGATGAATAGTTAGAGACACGGGCAGCACAAGTGGCTAGCACTGTGGCTTCACAGCACCAGGGTCCCAAGTTCGATTCCCTGCTGGGTCACTGTCTGTGCGGAGTCTGCATGTTCTCCCCGTGTCTGCATGGGTTTCCTCCGGGTGCTCCGATTTCCTCCCAAAGACGTGCAGGTTAGGTGGATCGGCCATGCTAAAATTGCCCTTATTGTCCAAAAAAGGTTAGGAGGGGTTATTGGGTTATGGGGATAGGGTGGAAGTGAGAGATTAAGTGGGTCGGTGCAGACGCGATGGGCCAAATGGCCTCCTTCTGCACTGTATGTTCTAGGTTCCATATAGGGAAAGTTTGTTTGCTAAGTAACACTTCAAAGCTGTGCTACACAGATGATGGAGCTTCCTCGGCCACTTCCTGTACAAACCACTGATATCATTGAGGAGCAAGTTGCGGACTTCACAGGCTGTAATGTGCGTTGCTGTCTGCCTCAGGGAATATACATAGATTGAATAACATTACTTGAATGTCCTTGAACAATCACAACCATCTAGACTGTCACCTGGAATGGGTGAGTTGTCTAATGAGAAACGGCTGGACAAACTAGGCTTCTCCCGCTGGAGTTTAGAAGAATATGAGGTATCTTGATTGAAACCTATAAGATCCCGAGGAGTCTAGACAGGGTGGATGTTTTCTCCTGTGGGAGAAGCTGGGGTTAGCGGTCACTGTTTCAATATACGTTGCCCATTTCGGACAGAGATGAGGAGAATTTATTTTTCTGAAGTGGCTACGATTCTTTGGAACTCTCATCCTCAACAGGCGGTGGATGCAGAGTTTTGAACATTTTTAAGGCAGAGGAAGATAGATTGTTGCTCAGCAAGAGGGTGAAAGGTTAACAGGGGCAGGTGGAAATGTGGAACTGAGGCTGAATTCAGATCAGACATGATTTTATTTACTGGTGGAGCAGGCTCGAGGGGCCTCTTAATTCGAACATCCGTATGTATCTGAAACCAAAAAGAAAATGCTGGAAAATCTCAGCAGGTCTGGCAGCATCTGTAGGGAGAGAAAAGAGCCAACGTTTAGAGTCCAGATGACCCTTTGTCAAAACTAAAGACAGAGAAAGCGGGAAATATTTATACTGTGGAGTGAGAATGAAAGATGAGTCATAGCCACAGTCAAACTAACATCAGAGGGTAAACTGTGACAGATGTGGGGGGAGGTGAAGGTGGAAGCAAAGGGTAAAAGGGAAATGAAAGATGGATAAGATGGGGGGAGAAATATATAAAGAAAGACATGTGAGAAAGAAATGGTAAAGCACAGTTAAAATGAAATGGGATGAAAACGGCTGGAAGTTTACCCATCAGATGTTAGTTTCTCTGCAGTTTGGCCTTTCAACAACTTCAGATGATCAGCTCTACCCCACCTCGACTCATTTGTTTTCATCCCATTTCATTTTAACTGTCTTTCACCATTTCTTTCTTCCTTAACATATATTTAATTCCCCCCCCAAACGTATCCACCTTTCCTTCACCTATCTCCTCTTTGCTTCCCCCTTCTCCTCCCCCCACATCTACTGTTCATCCTCTGACCTTTCACATCTTTTGTTCTCTCTGGGGACTGCCATTAGCACTCTGTCCCCTTGGTTTCTGTGGCCGTTAGCACCCGGTTTCCCTGGGTTTCTGTGACTATGACTCGCCTTACATTCTCACTCCACAGTATAAATATTTCCCACTTACTCTGTCTTTAGCTTTGACAAAGGATCATCTGGACTCTAAACGTTAGCTCTTTTCTCTCCCTACAGATGCTGCTAGACCTGCTGAGATTTTCTTTTTAGTTTCAGATTCCAGCATCCGCAGTAATTTGCTTTGAACCGTAAGTATCTTCCTTTTGTGCTAAGTATGTCTCCAATCAGTGGGGAGCTTTCCTCTTCATTAACTTCAGTTTTGCTGGGATTCCTTGATGTTGCAATCATTCAAATGCTGCCTTGATGTCAAGGGCAGTCAATCGCTCCTCTGGACTTCAGCTCTTTTGTCCATGTTTACTGCGAAGTTGTAATGAGGCCGGGAGCTGCGTGGCCCTTGCGGAATCCAAACTGAGCATCAGGGAGCTTCTTATTGCTGTGTAAGTGTTGCGTGAAAGCACTGTCAACAGTCCCTTCCATCACTTTGCTGATGATTAATGATGGGGCAATAATTGGTTTGGGTTAGCCCTGAATTTTGTGGGTTTATCTGGAAGTGGTCACTGGGTTCGTGCTCTGAGGAGTTTCGGGGGCCAAGTGCTGTGGTTTTTGAGTGTCTGACCGATGAGATGTGTTACAGCCTTGACAACACTTCCGTGTACTTTCGCTGCTTTGCAAAGCACAAGCAATTCAATTACTTACCAGACGGAGACATCTGGAAGCTACAGAGACTGAAATGTTTATTACTGGTAGTAATCAAATGGAATTTGTGATAAAAATGAAATAATAGGTCACAATCATGTGGTCGGGATGACATAAAATTGAAATTCAAATAATAAGTTTTATTGGCTGATGTCAGGAGCTATATTGCTTTGTGTGTGAATTATATCATGGTACATTTTATATTATATATATATAAATATATATATATATAAATAGAATGAAGACGGGACATCAATGTGTATTTCCTGCTTGTTATTTCTCCATTGCATTCTATAAGAGTCACATGCAATATTTTCTAACAATTAAATAAAGCGCAATGAAGATTGGAGCCAGAATGATCTAACTTCTAAATCATAGCAAGAGTTTCTGCAGGTATTGTCATGGATCTACCTTCTCTCCACCCCATTCCATGAAAAACAACAAAGCTCTGGCCATCCCTAATGGAGTCAGAGATTTGGGTTTGGACCAATCCAGACTAGGGTTCAGACCACAATTTAAGACCCCACCCAAAATAAGCTGCTGCAAATGCAAATCAGGGAGGGAGATCAGTAAATTATTAATAACATTTGTATTGTTCCAGTTTGCAGCATGGAACCATTGGGGTGCCCACCAGAGAGGCACAGACTACAATAGGTCTGCCATTCGAGTCGGGTGCTTAAAGGCAGAAAACTGAACCCTTTCCTTAATTAATATTGCCACACCCTGAGTCAAATGAAGCTCGAATGAAAGACTTGTCCCAGCCAACCCTTTCGCAGCCTTGTCTCATCTCTGATCCACCAATCAGCCTCTTGAAAAGCACTTCAAGAAGGATATTGGAGCCCAGATCGAGTAAAGATAAGAACAAATTTTTATTTACAATCGATACATATAAACTTCCCGGTTGACCCCTACTGGCTACCTGCATAGTCGGTGCCTTACTGGCTGACTTTATATAAACTGGGTAATTGAGATACCCCACCTTTAGCGGGGGGAGCTTGTACTCTGCATGGAGCACGGGGAAGATCAGCATTCTCACCCTGTAGGTCCTGTGTGGGATATTACAAACATCACGTCAGAATTTAAACTCTTCCGGTGACGGCGATGCCTGAGTGAGCCGCACATTTGGTGGGCTCTCACTCCGGCGGGGCTTTGGAGCTGATTCCCCGCGATAGCGGGACCTCGGGGGCGGCAAAAAGGCTGCTGGGAAAGGGCTGGAGAGCGGGCTGACAGCGATGGAAGCGTGGGAGGCCAGCAGGTAGGGGAAGAGAGAGAGAGAGAGACGGAGGCAAGGAGCAGAGGAAACGGACCTGGAAAGTAAGATGGCGGACCCACGGACCTTCCTTCCCCCAGGAGAAGAAAAGAAGTTTTGGAATTGCTGAAGCAGGATAACTTGTACCCACTTCAGAGGCCCAGAAGGTAAAATTTAAGGAGCTGGGCGAAGGAAAGCGGCAGCGAAGGCGCTGAGGAGCGGGCTGCGGCATATGGAACAGCGAGAGTCCAGAAGGCAGAAAAAGAAGGAGAAAAAGGGACAGAGACAAGGACCTGAAGAAACTTACCTGGGACCTAAGATGGCGGACACACGGACCCCGGACTCAGCAATCCAGTTGGCGCTGGATAACATACTCCAGGTAATGAAGTCCAGTTTTGAAGCGCTGAAGCGGGACAGCTTGGACCCAATCCAGAAAGCGGTGGATCAGCTGAACCAGAGGCTGGACGCGCAGGATGTTAAAGTTAAGGAGCTGGGAGAGGCGGTGGAGGAGCAGGCGGATGCGCAAACGGTTGCAGCGGTAGAAGTGGACGGCCTGAAAGAGCGGCAGAGAAGACTGCTGGACAGAGTGGAGGAGCTGGAGAATAGAGTCCGCAGGAATAATCTGAGGATGGTCGGCCTCCCGGAGGGGGCTGAGGGAGCTGATGCTGCAGCGTTTGTAGCAGACCTGCTGAAGCAGCTGATGGGGGCCGAAGCCTTTCCGCGACCGCCGGAGCTGGAGGGGGCACACAGAGTGCAGGCAAGGCAGGGGCGGCCGGGCGGACCCCCCCGCCCGATGGTGATTAGGTTCCACAGGTTCGTGGACAAGGAGCGGGTGCTGCAGTGGGCAAAGAGCGCCAGGAGAGGCACGTGGAACAACAGTGTTCTCCGCATTTATCAGGACCTAAGCCAGGAGGTGGCTCGGCGGCGAGCAGCCTTTAAGAATGTCAAGGAGGTGCTGTTCAAGAAGCACGTGAAGTTTGGTCTGCTGTTCCCAGCTCGTCTATGGGTCACGCACCAGGGTCAACACCACTACTTCTCCGAGCCCGAAGAAGCGATGGATTTTGTGAGGGACCTGGGGCTGGTCCCGAAAGGAGGCCCCAAGGACGCGAATTAGGGCCCGAGGATTACTGTGGGAAGGAATGCCGAATGTGCCTGGACTGCTGCTCAACGGTTTGCTGGGCCAAAGGGGCCAAGCGGAACATTTGGGACTCTTTCCTTTGTTCATGGACATTGGTTTGGGGGGTTAACCCCCCCCCCCCCCCCTTCCCCCTTTTTTGTTTTTTTTGGTTGGGATCTCTCTTGTTTCTTGGGGGGGGGGGGTTTGTTTTTTGGGTTTATTTTTGTGCTTTTACTCTTTTTTCTGTTTTTGTTTTCCTGTTTGGGCTGGTTTGTACTTTTTGTGCAGCTCGCAGAAGACACTGGAGCCGGCTTGCCCTAGTGGGTGGGAGAGGGGGATGGGGCGCCGAGGAGTGGGGAGGAGGACGGGGAAACAATGGGACTGAGACAGGAAGGCGCCGGAGTGTTGAGTCACCGGGCTAGCAGATTGGCTAGTCAAGGGAGTCAGGTGGGGTGGGAAGTTACAGCCAGTAGATGGCAGGGGTGGAGGTATCGGGGGATGGGGTTAGGGGGGGGGGGGTTGTTCTGCTGACAGGGGAGGGACTGGAAAAAGGCACGGGAAAGGAGGTCGAGGGTGGAGGCAGCCAGAGGGCGGGCCAGGAATGGCGCGACGCACGGGCCTGGGGCCGGCCCGAGAAAGGCTATGGCTGACCGGCGGGGTGGGGGGGGGGGGGGTGGGATGTGCCCCCCGACCAGGCTGATCACCTGGAACGTCAAGGGACTGAATGGCCGATTAAGAGGGTGCGGGTGTTCGCGCACTTGCGGGCCCTGAGGGCGGACGTAATTATGTTGCAGGAGACACATCTGAAAGTGTCGGACCAGACCAGGCTAAGGAAGGGCTGGATTAGCCAGGTCTTCCACTCGGACTTGGACTCGAAGGCAATCATGATCAACAAGCGCATGCAATTTGAGGCAGAGGGTATATCCGCAGACAGGGGGGGGCAGATACCTGATGGTATGAGGCAGACTGGAGGGGAGAAGAGTGGTGCTGGTGAAGATATATGCCCCGAACTGGGATGACGTGGACTTCATTAAAAGAGTGCTGGGGAAGATCCCGGACCTGGACTCTCGCAGGCTAATAATGGGAGGGGACTTTAACATGGTCCTTGACCCGACTTTGGATCGGTCGTGTCCCAGAACGGGTAGACTCTCAGCAATGGCAAGGGAGCTGAAAGGGTTTATGGAGCAAATGGGGGCAGTGGACCCCTGGAGAGATAGACAGCCAACAGGAAGGGGCTACTCGTTTTACTCGCATGTCTATAAAGTATATTCCAGGATAGATTTCTTTGTACTAAGCAGGGACTGTATGGGGGAGGTAAAGAACACGGAATACTCAGCAATTACCATTTCAGACCATGCCCCGCATTGGGTGGACCTGCAGTTCGGGGGAGCGAGCTATCAACGCCCGCAATGGAGGCTAGATGTGGGACTGCTGTCGGAGGAGGGGATCTGCGAGAGGCTTCGGAGGTGTATGCAAAATTACTTGCAGGTGAATGACACGGGGGAGGTCTCAGCGGCGACCCTGTGGGAGGCGCTAAAGGCAGTAGTGCGGGGGGAGCTGATTTCAATTGGGGCCCACAGAGCCAAGGCAGACCGGGCAGAGATGGATAGATTGGTCAGGGAAATGGGTCGGATAGATGAAGAGCATGCGGAGTCCCCGGGGGAGGTTTTACTCAGGGAGAGGCAGAGGCTACAGGCGGAACTGGGGGCTCTATCCACGAGCAGGGCTGTGGAACAGCTTAGGAAGGTGAGGGGAGTGGTGTACGAGCATGGGGAAAAGGCTAGCAGACTGTTAGCGCAGCAACTCAGGAGGAGGGAGGCGGCCAGGGAAATAGGTAGAGTAAGAGACGGGGGGGGGGGGGGGGGGGGGGGGGGGGGGCGCCAAAGTGGAGGACCCGGCAGAATTGAATAAGGTATTCCGGGACTTCTATCGAAAGCTGTATACTTCGGAGCCGCCGGAAGAACCGGAGGGGATTAAAAGGTTTCTGGACGGGTTAACATTCCCAACAGTAGGTGGGGGGCGAGTGGAAGAGCTGGGGGCCCCAATTAGA
This sequence comes from Scyliorhinus canicula, assembly GCF_902713615.1. Classification (NCBI taxonomy): domain Eukaryota; kingdom Metazoa; phylum Chordata; class Chondrichthyes; order Carcharhiniformes; family Scyliorhinidae; genus Scyliorhinus; species Scyliorhinus canicula. The sequence goes on from NC_052161.1 coordinate 18,559,351, forward strand.
GTGGAGGAGGTATTGGGGGGCCTAAAGGCCATGCAGTCGGGGAAGTCCCCGGGGCCGGATGGATACCCAGTAGAGTTCTATAGGAAGTTCTCTGAGCTGGCGGGCCCGGTCTTGGCGAGGGTTTTCAATGAGGCAAGGGACAGAGGGACCCTGCCGCCGACAATGTCACAAGCCACCATTTCACTGATATTGAAGCGGGGTAAAGACCCGGAGGCGTGCGGGTCCTACAGGCCAATCTCCCTGATTAATATAGACACCAAGCTCCTGGCAAAGGTACTGGCGGGTAGAACGGAGGGCTGTGTACCGGAGGTGATTGGGGAGGATCAAACGGGGTTTGTGAAAGGTAGGCAGCTGGCGGCCAACCTGAGAAGATTACTTAATGTGATAATGATGCCCCCAGTGAGTAGGGAGGCGGAGGTAGTGGTGGCAATGGACGCCGAGAAGGCCTTTGACCGGGTGAAGTGGGACTATCTATGGGAGGTGCTCGGACGGTTTGGGTTCGGGGAGGGATTGGTGGACTGGATCAAATTATTATATCAGGCCCCGAGGGCCAGCGTCAGGACCAACAGAGAAGTGTCAGAGTATTTTAGGTTGTACCGAGGGACCAGACAGGGCTGCCTGCTCTCCCCGCTGCTGTTTGCGCTGGCCATAGAGCCGCTGGCGATTGCGCTGAGAGCCGCAGAGGGATGGAAGGGGATGGTGAGGGGCGGGGTTGAACATAGGGTCTCTCTTTACGCAGACGACCTGCTCCTGTACGTGTCGGACCCAGTGGCCGGGATGGGAACTATACTGGGAATGCTGAGGAAGTTCGGCCAGTTCTCAGGATACAAATTAAATACGGTCAAGAGTGAAATGTTTGTGGTCCAGGCAAGGGGACAGGAGAACAGATTGAGAGGGCTACCGTTTAGGCTGGTTGAGGAAAATTTCCGGTATTTGGGAATCCAGGTGGCACGAGACTGGGGCAGGCTGCATAAGTTAAATTTGGCCAGGGTGGTGGAGCAAATGAAGGGAGAGTTTCGGAGATGGGATGCACTCCCGCTGTTGCTGGCAGGGAGGGTGCAGACTGTAAAGATGACAATCCTCCCTCGATTTTTGTTTATTTTTCAGTGCCTCCCGATCTTTATCCCACAGTCCTTCTTCAAAAGAGTTAACGGGCTGATCATGAGCTTTGTCTGGGCGGGAAAATCCCCGCGGGTGAAGAAGGCGATGTTGGAGAGGAACCGCAGCGAGGGGGGGCTGAGTCTGATCAATTATTACTGGGCGGCCAACATCGCTATGATAAGGAAGTGGATGGTGGGTACGGGGTCTATTTGGGAGCGGGTGGAGGCGGCTTAGGCAGGGGCTCCAGCTTGGCAGCCCTGGTCACGGCTCCTCTACCGCTGCCTCCGGCCAAGTACACCACCAGCCCGGTAGTGGTGGCGACCCTGCGGATATGGGGCCAGTGGAGGAGGCATGTGGGGGAGATGGGGGCGTCTGTCTGGGCGCCAATCTGCGACAACCATCGGTTTGCCCCCGGGAGTATGGATGGGGTGTTCCGAGTATGGCGGCGGACGGGGGCGGGAAGGGTGGGTGATATGTTCCTGGAAGGGAGCTTTGCGAGTCTGAGGAGCTTGGAGGAGAAATTTGGGTTGGTAAGGGGAAATGATTTTAGATACCTACAGTTGCGGGACTTTGTTCGTAGACAGGTCCCATCTTTCCCACGCCTCCCGCCAATGGGGATCCTCGACAGAATAGTCTCTAGGAGGGAAGAAGGGGAGAGTAGAGTCTCGGGTATATATAAGGTGCTCATGAGGGAGGAAGGGTCCCAGACAGAGGAACTGAAACTTAAATGGGAGGAGGAGCTAGGCGGGGAAATGGAGGACGGACTGTGGGCAGAGGCCCTGAGTAGGGTAAATTCGACCGCAACATGTGCTAGGCTCGGGCTGATTCAATTTAAGGTCGTTTACCGGGCCCATATGACGGTGGCTCGGATGAGCAAATTCTTTGGGATAGAGGACAAATGCGCTAGGTGCACGGGAGGACCAGCGAACCACGTGCACATGTTTTGGGCATGCCCTAAGCTGAGGGGGTACTGGGAGGGATTTGCGGGGGTCATGTCCCGGGTACTAAAAACAAGGGTGGTGATGAGTCCAGGGGTGGCAATTTTTGGGGTTTCGGAGGACCGGGAGTCCAGGGGGAGAAAGAGGCCGATGTTTTGGCCTTTGCTTCCCTGATAGCCCGGCGACGAATACTATTGGCGTGGAGGGACTCAAAGCCCCCGAAGACGGAATCGTGGCTTGCGGACATGTCGAGTTTCCTGGGTATGGAGAAAATTAAGTTCGCCTTGAGGGGATCTGTGCAGGGGTTCACCTGGAGGTGGCAACCATTTATTGACTTCTTTGCGGGAGAGTGAGCGTCAGCAGGGGGGGGGGAGTGTAGAGTAGAGTAGGAGGGAAAATATGGCGGGTAGTACCGGTGGGAGAGGAGCGGGCTTGTGCAATATGTTATGATTGAAGTATTGAAAGTACGTGGATGTTTGCACATTTTTGTCTTTTTTTGCTTTCTTTCTGATGATGTCTGTAACTGTTTATATAGCCAAAAACTACCTCAATAAAATTGTTTATTAAAAAAAAATGTAAACTCTTCCGGTGAACAAATACTCTTGTGCTTTTCACTGTGACATTCAACCCCCTGACATTCCAGGTTACCAAACGAATTGGAGGCCCCCCCCCCCCCCCCTCCCCCTCTCCCCCCCCCCCCCCCGTTAGTTAGCTCCCCCCGCTAGAAGCAGAGTATCGCAATTACCCAGTGTATATAAGGTCAGCCAGTAAGGCACCGACTATGCAGGTAGCCAGTAGTGGTCAACCAGGAAGTTTATATGTATCGATTGTAAATAAAAATTTGTTCTTATCTTTACTCGATCTGGGATCCAATATCCTTCTTGTAGTGCTTTTCAAAAGACTGATTTGTGGGTCAGAGACGAGACAAGACTGCGGAAGGGTTGGCTGGGACAAGTCTTTCATTCGAGTTTCATTTGACTCAGTGTGTGGCAATAGTTAGCCATTTCCACAAAAGAGAGATTACCCAAAAGGTACAACAACCAGGCCCACCCAAGATGGCTGCCAAACCAAATCTCAAGAGTAAACAAAGAAAAATCTGCAGTCACCTTCAGCAAGCAACCCCACCCCCTCTCCCTCCCCTCAAATACCACCACACCCAAATACCCAATGCTGATTTGGATCCATGTCGGCAGGTGGCCATTTTTGGGTTATCAGACTCACCGGTGCTTCAGACAGGGTTGAAGGAGGCCATTCATGAAGCACCTCCTCACACAAATGCCCTGGAATCCTCACTTGCAAAACAAAAATTCAAAACTGAGATTGATAGGTTTTTATCAGATAGGGTAATGGTGTTTTTTTAATTCTTTATTCGGACATGAGCGTCGCTGTTATGCCAGAATTTATTGCCCATCTCTAATTGTCCTTGATCAGGGGGCATTTAAGAGGCCCCCTTGCTGTGGGTCTGAAGTCACATGTAGGCCAGACCAAGTAAGGATGGCAGACTTCCTTCCCTGAAGCACCTCAGTGAATCAGACCGTTTTTACAACAATCAACAACGGCTAGACTTTTAATCCCAGATTATTATTGAATTCAAATTTCACCATCTGCCATAGTGGGATTCGAACCCAGGTCCCCAGAGCATTACCCTGGGTATCTAGATTACTAGTCCAGTGATATTACCACTGTGCCGTGGTCTCCCCAGTTGACACCTAGTTTGGTGATACCATTCCAACAAGTAAACTTCTAGTCTCCATCCACTGGAGCTTGGCTTCCTTTATCCAATGTCGGGTCATGTCATGTTGCTGAGCAATTGAATTAAAATGAATTGACAAAAGCCCTCACATGTTATGTTTGAGGAACGTTTGAGAACTCTGGGTCTGTACTCAGAGTTTAGAAAGATGAGAGGGGATCTTATTGAAACGTACAAGGTACTACGAGGCCTGGATAGAGTGGACGTGGAGAGGATGTTTCCATTGTAGGAAAAACTGGAACCAGAGGACACAATCTCAGATAAAAGGGACAATCCTTTAAATCAGAGATGAGGAGGAATTTCTTCAGCCAGAGGGTGGTGAATCTGTGGAACTCTTTGCTGCAGAAGGCTGTGGAGGCCAATTCACTGAGTGTCTTTAAGACAGAGATAGATAGGTTCTTGATTAATAAGGGGATCAGGGGTTATGGGGAGAAGGCAGGAGAATGGGGATGAGAAAATATCAGCCTTGATTGAATGGTGGAGCAGACTCGATGGGCCAAGTGGCCTAATTCTGCTCCTATGTCTTGTGGTCTTATGTTATATGAATCTTTGGACAAAAGTAAACCATAAGCTCTATCGGATTGCATAGCCGTGGGCATAAACCAATCAGGTTTATTGATTGTAGAGGTTAAGCAAATGCAGAAAATCCGTATTGCGAACATCACTAGATTGCTGAACATTCCACTTGCACTCCTTCGATCCACAAAAAAATACAAAAAAATAAAGATGGACAGGAAGGAGGAACTTTTTAATTTGATATGAAAGTAAAACAGGCAATATTAACACTGTCATGCACTTTTTCTGATTTTCCTTTTAATTGAAGTCAATAGATTTATTTCCTTTGAAAGTGTGTGTGCAATTCTCTTTGCAATTTCAACCTCCCTTGAAAGTTATTATTGAATCTACCTCCATCATGCATTCCAAATTGCAACAATTCCTGGAATTTGCACGCTATGATCCACCTTTCCAAGTGATCTATTGGTGTGTACGTGTCCGGAATGCCCAACACCGTCGGCAATCGGAGTGTCCATAAAAGTAAAAGGCTGCAAGAAAATATAAAATTGATGAAAGGCCATTGCGCCTGGACAGCTCACACTGTCATCTAGGCACTATCAGAGCAGCACGCCAATTGGCTGCCATCTTCATCCTAGCCCAAACTGATATCCATCTACTTGCTGCTGAAACAAGAATCAATCCAATCCCTTGTAACTACTTCAGCTGACTCGATATTTACTGCACAGGGTGGCAGTCTATTTCATAAATCAATGATAAATGCGGACAGATTAGTTTAGAAGTAAGGGAATGCAATCAGTCGAGTCTATGCTTAAAGCCGAGGAATGAGAGACGGCTTAAAGTGGCAATGTGAGTTCCCCACAGGCCTGCTGATAGCCGCAAAGAAGTCGCAAAATGTTTTATTTCAATTCAATTCCGTTAGAGAGGCTTATAACAAAAGTAAAATTATTTTAACAGGCAGCTTCAATTTTAATTTGGATTGGGAAGAGCAGAATAACTCAAGTTAGAAGTTCGTGAATTTCTTAACTGGGTTCTGTTGTGTTTGATGGCTTTCCTGATCATGGAGGCACACAAAGAACACGAATATGCGATTGCTATAAGTATCTATGCTTGACACGCAGGATGGTAACCATGTAATTCTATGTACAAACAATTCTGTCTATGTTACTGTGAAGCTAAGGGGAGAGGTGACTGTCCTGTTGTCCGTCCTACAACCAAAGTGTCTGTCTCTCATCCATCCCCCGGTATATATATATGTTTGTATGGGTGTCTGGTTCCACCTACTGGTGGGAGGTCATGACTGTCACTACATGTATTGGTCAGTGGCTGTGTACACTGGTGCAACTTTGTACAGTTATACATAGATATGCTGATGCGCATATCACCACACGTTCAAGGGAATGTCAGATCTGACTCAGTTGGTTCTTCCCTCACAATGCTGACGGTTCAAGCCCCACTCCAGAGACTTGACCGTAAAATCTGGGCTGACAGTGTGGTTCTGTTCTTGATGGAGGTGTTGTCTTTTGTTCCTATTCGTCTATGGGCTGTGGGTGTCGCTGGTCAGGCCCAAAATTATTGCCCATGAACTGTGTTTTTTAAAAGAGTTAACCACATTGATGTGGATCTCGAGACCAGGTAAGGATAACAGGTTTCCTTTCCTCACGGACATTAGTGAAGCAGATGGGTTTCATGGGCCATTTAATTACAGATTTTTTTACTTAATTCAAATGTCGCCACCCTTTCACCACCTGCCATGGTGGGATTCAAACCCGGGTCCCCAGAGCAGTACTCTGGGTCTCTGGATTGTTAGTCCAGTGACAAGACCAAAATGCCACCATACCTCTCCTGTCTTTTGGGTAAGGTGTTAAAACAAGGTGTTGGCACCTGGGAGGATGTAGACATCATGACAGCTTCCAGGATACCTGATGCAAAGCTGCAGAATCTGAGAATTGTTACCCAACACTATCATCACATTAAGGAAGTGGAAGTCCTTTCTGTTGATGAAGGCACCCGTCTCCCCCGCTGGCACCTTTATGGGCACATGTGTGCAATGCAGGGACATCATTCAACTGCAGTGAAGCCTATGACTCGTTCTGCCTGGCTGGCTTCATCAGCCTGGAGATGTATGAACGTACTGACACTTCGGAACAGAGCATCCAGCTTGATACAGCTGTGGGCAGCCAACTGTGAGAGACCGCATAGATCTCCCTCTGGTCGCTTCTGCCTTGCAGTTCCTTCTGGCCTAGCACCCTTCTAGCTGTACCTCCTGATCCATGGGTTCCACTCTGGGATGGTGCCTGCAGGCAACTGGCCTCCTCTCCATTCTGGCTCTGTCCTCCTCTTCTGAGGACGTTCCTCCAGCAGAGTAGACAATCCCCAATTTGTTTTGAAGATGAATGCACAGGATTATGCATTGAAATAGCCTCTGAAAATGCAAAGAACAAAGAAAGAACAAAGAAAATTACAGCAGAGGAACAGGGCGTTTGGCCCTCCAAGCCTGCGCTAACCATGCTGCCCGTCTGAACTAAAACCCCCTACCCCTCCGGGGACCATATCCATCTATTCCCACCCTATTCATGTATTTGTCAAGATGCCCCTTTAAAGTCACTATCGTATCTACTTCCATTACCCCACCCGGCAGTGAGTTCCAGAGAAAGCAGAGTTCCCAGAACACCAAAGAAATTGACAGACACCATCCGTGAACCAACTCCAACAAACTCACTTTAAAACTGCTGCCTACTCACCTCGCCAAGATCCTGTGTGCCTTTATAGAACATAAGAACTAGGAGCAGAATTAGGCCATCTGGCCCCTCGAGCCTGCTCCGCCATTCAATTAGATCATGGCTGATCTTTTGTGGACTCAGCTCCACTTTCCGGCCCGAACACCATAACCCTTAATCCCTTTATTCTTCAAAAAACTATCTATCTTTACCTTAAAAACATTTAATGAAGGAGCCTCAACTGCTTCACTGGGCAAGGAATTCCATAGATTCACAACCCTTTGGGTGAAGAAGTTCCTCCTAAACTCAGTCCTAAATCTACTTCCCCTTATTTTGAGGCTATGTCCCCTAGTTCTGCTTTCACCCGCCAGTGGAAACAACCTGCCCGCGTCTATCCTATCAATTCCCTTCATAATTTTTAAAGTTTCTATAAGATCCCCCCTCATCCTTCTAAATTCCAACGAGTACAGTCCCAGTCTACTCAACCTCTCCTCATAATCCAACCCCTTCAGCTCTGGGATTAACCTAGTGAATCTCCTCTGCACACCCTCCAGTGCCAGTACGTCCTTTCTCAAGTAAGGAGACCAAAACTGAACACAATACTCCAGGTGTGGCCTCACTAACACCTTATACAATTGCAACATAACCTCCCTAGTCTTAAACTCCATCCCTCTAGCAATGAAGGACAAAATTCCATTTGCCTTCTTAATCACCTGTTGCACCTGTAAACCAACTTTCTGTGACTCATGCACTAGCACACCCAGGTCTCTCTGCACAGCGGCATGTTTTAATATTTTATCGTTTAAATAATAATCCCGTTTGCTATTATTCCTACCAACATGGATAATCTCACATTTGTCAACATTGTATTCCATCTACCAGACCCTAGCCCATTCACTTAACCTATCCAAATCCCTCTGCAGACTTCCAGTATCCTCTGCACTTTTTGCTTTACCACTCATCTTAGTGTCATCTGCAAACTTGGACACATTGCCCTTGGTCCCCAACTCCAAATCATCTAAGTAAATTGTGAACAATTGTGGGCCCAACACGGATCCCTGAGGGACACCACTAGCTACTGATTGCCAACCAGAGAAACACCCATTAATCCCCACTCTTTGCTTTCTATTAGTTAACCAATCCTCTATCCATGCTACTACTTTACCCTTAATGCCATGCATCTTTATCTTATGCAGCAACCTTTTGTGTGGCACCTTGTCAAAGGCTTTCTGGAAATCCAGATATACCACATCCATTGGCTCCCCGTTATCTACTGCACTGGTAATGTCCTCAAAAAATTCCACTAAATTAGTTAGGCACAACCTGCCCTTTATGAACCCATGCTGCGTCTGCCCAATGGGACAATTTCTATCCAGATGCCTCGCTATTTCTTCCTTGATGATAGATTCCAACATCTTCCCTACTACCGAAGTTAAGCTCACTGGCCTATAATTTCCTGCTCTCTGCCTACGTCCTTTTTTAAACAGTGGTGTCACGTTTGCTAATTTCCAATCCACCGGGACCACCCCAGAGTCTAGTGAATTTTGGTAAATCATCATTAGTGCATCTGCAATTCCCCTAGCCATCACTTTTAGCACTCTGGGATGCATTCCATCAGGGCCAGGAGACTTGTCTACCTTTAACCCCATTAGCTTGCCCATCATTACCTCCTTAGTGATAACAATCCTCTCAAGGTCCTCACCTGTCATAGCCTCATTTCTATCAGTCGCTGGCATGTTATTTGTGTCTTCCACTGTGAAGACCGACCCAAAAAACCTGTTCAGTTCCTCAGCCATTTCCTCATCTCTCATTATTAAAACTCCCTCCTCATCCTCTAAAGGACCAATATTTACCTTAGCCACTCTTTTTTGTTTTATATATTTGTAAAAACTTTTACTGTCTGTTTTTATATTCTGAGAAAGTTTACTCTCATACTCTATCTTACTCTTCTTTATAGCTTTTTTAGTAGCTTTCTGTTGCCCCCTAAAGATTTCCCAGTCCTCTAGTCTCCCACCAATCTTTGCCACTTTATATGCTTTTTCCTTCAATTTGATACTCTCCCTTATTTCCTTAGATATCCACGGTCGATTTTCCCTCTTTCTACCATCCTTCCTTTTTGTTGGTATAAACCTTTGCTGAGCACTGAAAAATCGCTTGGAAAGTTTTCCACTGTTCCTCAACTGTTCCACCATAAAGTCTTTGCTACCTTAGGTAGTTCTTCTCTCATCCCATTGTAATCTCCTTTGTTTAAACACAAAACACTAGTATTTGATTTTACTTTCTCACCCTCCATCTGTATTTTAAATTCCACCATATTGTGATCGCTCCTTCCGAGAGGACCCCTAACTATGAGATCATGAATCAATCCTGGCTCATTACACAGGACAAGATCTAGGACCGCTTGTTCCCTCATAGATTCCATTACATACTGTTCTAGGAAACTATCGCGGATACATTCTATAAACTCCTCCTCAAGGTTGCCTTGACCGACCTGGTTAAACCAATCGACATGTAAATTAAAATCCCCCATGATAACTGCTGTACCATTTCTACATGCATCAGTTATTTCTTTGTTTATTGCCTGCCCCACCATAACGTTACTATTTGGTGGCCGATAGACTACTCCTACCAGTGACTTTTTCGCCTTACTATTCCTGATTTCCACCCAAATGGATTCAACCTTATCCTCCATAGCACCGATGTCATCCCTTACTATTGCCCGGATGTCATCCTTAAATAACAGAGCAACACCACCTCCCTTACCATCCACTCTGTCCTTCCGAATAGTTTGATACCCTCAGATATTTAACTCCCAGTCATGACCATCATAATGGCCACTAAATCATAGTCATTCACGGTGATTTGTGCCATCAACTCATTTACTTTATTCCGAATGCTACGAGCATTTTTTTTTTACCTCTGTTTTGAATCTTAACATCTCTAGTTTTATTTATTTTAGTATTACTGGGCCTATTCACTGAGCTCCCCTCAGTCACTGTACCTTGTACTGTCGCCCTTTTTGATTTTTGACTATGTCTTCTCTGCCTTACACTTTTCCCCTTACTTCCTTTTGCTTATGTCCCTGTTTTACTACCTTCCAACTTCCTGCATCGGTTCCCATCCCCCTGCCACATTAGTTTAAACCCTCCCCAACAGCTCTAGCAAACACCCGCCTAGGACATCGGTTCCAGTCCTGCCCACGTGCAGATCGTCCGGTTTGTACTGGTCCCACCTCCCCCAGAACCAGGGAGGCAAGATACCATCCAGGAATCTCGATTGCGTCCACAGAACCGCCTGTCTATTCCCCTTACGATCGAGTCCCCTATCACTATAGATCATAGATCATAGAATTTACAGCGCAGAAGGAGGCCATTCGGCCCATCGAGTCTGCACCGTCTCTTGGAAAGAGCACCCTACCCAAGTTCAACACCTCAACCTTATCCCAATAACCCAGTAACCCCACCCAAAACTAAGGGCAATTTTGGACACTAAGGGCAATTTATCATAGCCAATCCACCCAACCTCCACATCTTTGGACTGTGGGAGGAAACCGGAGCACCTGGAAGAAACCCACGCACACACGGGAGGATGTGCAGACTCCGCACAGACAGTGACCCAAGCCGGAATCGAACCTGGGACCCTGGAGCTGTGAAGCCATTGTGCTATCCACAATGCTACTGTGCTGCCCACAATGCTACCATGCTGCCCTGCCATTTTTCTTCCTGCCCTGCTGTGCAGCAGAGCCAGCCACGGTGCCATGAACGTTGCTGCTGCCTTCCCCTGGTGAGCCATCTCCCCCAACAGTATCCAAAGCGGTATATCTGTTTTGCAGGGAGATAACCGCAGGGGACACCGGCACTGCCTTCCTACTCTTGCTCTGTCTTTTGGTCATCCATTTGCTATCTCCCTCAGTAACTTTCACCTGCGATGTGATCAACTCGCTAAACGTGCTATCCACGACCTCCTCAGCATCGCGGATGCTCCAAAGTGAGTCCATCCGCAGCTCCAGAGCCATCAAGCGGTCTAACAAGAGCTGCAACTGAACACACTTCTTGCACGTGAAGGAGCCAGGGACAGTGGACATATCCCTGAGCTCCCACATCGCACACGAGGAGCATGACACGGGTCTGGGATCTCCTGCCATGTCTTAAACCTTAGGTAAACTTATACAACTACAATTTCAAAATAAAAATAAATAAATTAGACAATGAAAAGAAAAACTACTTACCAGTCACTTACCAGGGTTAAAAAGCACCTCCGAAAAAGCACCTTCTCTCACTCGGCACCAAATTACCTCACTGCACCAAATTACCAAGTTGCAATTCCCACTCTGGAGGTGCCTCACTCACTCAGGCTGTGTCTCCTTGACAAGCGCAAGCTTATTTGAGTGCGCTTTCTGTCTGTCTTTTTTGCAGACCTCAGCTAACCGATGACTCAAAACTACCTAAACTTCAAAGAGAAGAATACAATGTGCACCTTTGTGCCCCTAAACAGGCCTCAGGTGACTGACAGATAACTGCCTCTCAGCAATTAGGGTGGGGGCAGCTTCAGCCAATCAGACACCAAGCTACACACTGCACTTTTAACCGAAAAACAGCAGAATTAGATTTACCGCTTACCTTTCCTGATTACCTCACTGCACCAAATTACCAAGTTGCAATTCCCACTCTGGATGTGCTTACTCCGGCTGTGTCTCCTTGACAAGCGCAAGCTTACTGAGTGCGCTTTCTGTCTGTCTTTTATGCAGACCTCAGCTAACCGATGACTCAAAAAATACCTAAACTTCAAAGAGAAGAATACAATGTGCCCTTTGTGCCCCTAAACAGGCCTCAGGTGACTGACAGATACGTGCCTCTCAGCAATTAATCCTGATCTGGACATAGAAATCATAACAAACATGAAGGCTGCCTCACTGTGTGAGTGGCCCTGTGCTGACCATGAAAATGTATGGTTCACTCAAAATCAAAGTCAATTGCTGTTTAAAAGGCCTTAATTGGCCCTTTAATTATCGACAGGCTTGGAATATAAAAGCAGGGATGTACTTCTGAGGCTTTATAAAGCACTAGTTAGGCCCCATTTAGAATACTGTGAGCAATTTTGGGCCCCACACCTCAGGAAGGACATACTGGCACTGGAGCGGGTCCAGCGGAGATTCACACGGATGATCCCAGGAATGGTAGGCCTAACATACGATGAACGTCTGAGGATCGTGGGATTATATTCATTGGAGTTTTGGAGGTTGAGGGGAGATCTAATAGAAACTTACAAGATAATGAATGGCTTGGATAGGATGGACGTAGGGAAGTTGTTTCCATTAGCAGGGGAGACTAGGACGCGGGGGCACAGCCTTAGAATAAAAGGGAGTCACTTTAGAACAGAGATGAGGAGAAATTTCTTCAGCCAGAGAGTGGTAGGTCTGTGGAATTCATTGCCACAGAGGGAGGTGGAGGAGGAACATTGAGTGTCTTTAAGACAGAAATTGATAAATTCTTGCTTTCTCGTGGAATTAAGGGCTATGGGGAGAGAGCGGGTAAATGGAGTTGAAATCAACCATGATTGAATGGTGGAGTGGACTCGATGGGCCGAATGGCCTTACTTCCGCTCCTATGTCTTATGGTCTTATGGTCTTATGGACAGGCACGCACCTGACCTCTGCATGTGTCCACCAACCGAAAGATCACATGGCAGAGTAATGAGGTCGCGATGCCCTCCTGATGTCATCGCACTCCATTTCACGATGAATCAGCACCACCTTGTGTGCTCTCCACGAATGTAAAATTAGGCGGCATGTGGCCCAACGTTAGCACTGAGTCTGCGACGCTGAGGACCCGGGTTCGAATCCCGGCCCTGGGTCACTGTCCGTGTGGAGTCTGCACATTCTCCCCATGTCTGCGTGTGTTTCATCACCACCAACTAAAAGATGTGCAGGTTAGGTGGACTGGCCACACTAAATTGCCCCTTAATTGCAAAAAAAAAATAATTGGGCACTCTAAATTTATTTTAAAAAATAAATGTGAAATTCAGGCCCACATTTCCACATGGCAATCTGTGTCTATAACTCACCAATATTACTTCCCACATTCTGTGCAGTCATAAACATGCACACTAACCCCGAGGTAGACTCTGATCCCACCTATTCACTTATTATTCTAATGCCATCTATATTTACCAACATTCCGTGCACCTTTGTTTTCCTCTCAGATATTATCTATTGGTTTTCAGATCTCTGACGAGTTAGTCTGAACCGTCCCCAACAGCACTAGCAAAATGCCTCGCATGGAAGTCAGTCCAACCTGTAGAGGTCCCATCTCCCCCAGAGCCAGGGCAGCACGGTAGCACAAGTGATTAGCACTGTGGCTTTACAGCGCCAGGGTCCCAGGTTCCATTCCCCGCTGGGTCTCTGTCTGTGCGGAGTCTGCACGTTCTCCCCATGTCTGCGTGGGTTTCCTCCGGGTACTCCGGTTTCCTCCCACAGTCGAAATACAGTTTAGGTGGATTGGCCAAGCTAAATTGCCCTTAGTGTCCAAAAAGGTTGGGAGGGGTTCTTGGGTTATGGGGATAAGGTGGAAGTGAGGGTTTAAGTGGGTCGGTGCAGACTTGATGGGCCGAATGGCCTCCTTCTGCACTGTATGTTCTATGTTCTATCCCAAGAATTTAGAGGCCTCCCTCCTGCACCATCTTTCCAGCCACACATTCATCTGTCTTATCTTCCCATGTCTGTACTCACTTGTGCATGACACTGGGAATAATCCAAAGGTTATTACTTTTGAGGTCCTGCATGCTAATTTTCCACCTAGCTCCCTAAATTCTGACGGCAGGATCACATCCTTCTTTCTAACTATGTTGTTGTTACTGATGTGGACCACAATTACTGACTGTTCAGACCTCCCCCCTCAGGATGTTCTCCATGGCACTCCGTAATACTCTTGACCCTGGCACAGGAAGGCAACACAACATCCTGGATTCGCATCTGTGACCACAGAAACGTCTGAGTCCACCGTCCCCCCACCCCCCCCCCCCCCCCCCCCCCCCCCCCCCCTCCTCCCGCTAACTATCGAGTCACCTATGACCATGAATCTTCTAGGAATAGTCCTCTGAGCAGCTGAGATGCTTGTGGCGCCATGGACCTGGCTCTGGCTACACTCCCCAGGCGAACCATCACTCTCACCCGCATTCAAGAATTAACTGACCACTTAAGGGTCTCAATTGGGGAGAAAGTGGGCAGCCTGTTCTCAGCTCCTCGGGCTTCAATTGTCCCCAGTAAAATTGTGGACAGGCCAGTGTGAGTGAGAGGGCAACAGGAAGGTTCCCTGGGAAATTTTACAGGCCTTTCCACCTGGACAACCACTGGACATTCTGCTCCATTCTTTAAGAGAGAGAGAGGGGGGAAGCCAAAAATGACAGACAATGTTGGACTAAATTCCATTGTGGGGAAATGACTGGAATCTATAATTGAGGGCAGAATGACTGGAGTTTTTTTAGAAAAAGCCAACATGGACTGGTAATGGGTAAATCATGTCTGAAGAACCTAATTGAATTTCTTGTGTAAGTAACGATAGTCGTGCTGAATGTCAATGGATGTCATATATTGACTTCAAGATGATATTCAGCAAAGTTCCAAAGATTGTTAAACAATCTTTTGGCCATGCTAAATTGCCCCTTAAGGTCCAAAAAGGTTAGGTGGGATTAATCGGTTTCTGGGATCGGGTGGATCTAGGTGGGCTACATTTTCCTAGGGTCGGTGCAGACTTGATGGGCTGAATGGCCTTCTTCTGCACCGTGGGGGTTCTATAATTCTATGATATATATTAGCACATGGCCCTGAAAACCTATGACAATTCACCTGATCTGCAATGGTAACTTTGGCGGGAGTGTGGTAGTATGACTATGGCACCTGGGAATGTGAGGCTACCATTGGTGGAGAAGGCTCGCTGCTCATTGGTCCAAGTGTTTGCCTTTTCATTGGTCGAGATGTAAGGTAGCTCTGCCCAATGAGATGGGGGTATAAGAACCCGTGTTTCCTAACAGCAGCCATCCTTCTTTCTGTACTCGAGCTGCTGGGGAAACATCTTGTAGATTAAAGCCTTCAATTCGGACTACTCCTTCGTTTCAGTGGTTATTGATCGCGCATCAGGGAGATCCATAGAAACCCTCAGGTAAAAGAAGAGCAGGTGGCCATTTTCACCATTTTAATGGACTTGGGCCAGTTGCTCAGCGATATAATAACAAGGCACTAGGCGGGCCCCTGTGGATTTGAGAGACCTACATTTCCAAACACACAACACTCAGCACAATAGGACAGTTTGGTTCTCTGACCCTTCTACTTTGTCTTAAGCTTTACTCATTGCATTGCCAATGCTTCCGTGCTTAACTGGAGTGCCAGGAAACTGAGTTTGTAGAAATTGCAGCAACAATACCATTAATAGTACAATGAATAAGTGCAAACTGGGCAGCGAGATTAGTGCAGACAGCCGTTCTACATTAATACCATGTTCCATTTTTCATTACATTAAAATGGTGCTGATGATGCTTTATTACATTGAGAACAAAATTAAACAGACCAAGAATATTTCAGCTGCTTTTTTTAATACAACACATACACATTCCATTTTTGTCTTTCTGCCTAAACCTCTTTATTTCTGCAGGGCATAAACGAATTTCGAGGGCAATTTTAAACTAAACATAAAATTAATGACACCAAGCGCAGCTCTAGCGACTGGTACACCCCGTTCTCCTCTTTCAATATAATGCAACTGTGCGGCCTGGAGGCAGGTCAGAGCTCATTAAGCATTTAACATGGTAGACACATCCTTGTTTAGAAAACAAGCAAGTAATACTTAAAAAGTTTTCATTTAATTTAAAGAAGTGAAATGAAGCACAGGATGGTGAGTAATTGCATTACAGAGCCTGGAGAGAATGATATAGAATGAAGCAGCAGTTTGTCTACTGAAACTGCCCTTTGCGATCAATTCTTCATCGACGCTACCGACTAAAATATGTAAATTACTTTTCGAAGATTACATCAGCAGGCTTTCATCCACTTCAGATTGAGAGAAATCACAGAAAGTTATAGCACAGAAGAAGGCCATTTGGTCCATTATGTCTGTACTGGCCTTCTGAAGGAGAAGTCTGCTTATTCCCATTCCCTTCTAAAATTACTGATGGAATCAGCATTCAGGGCCTCTTGAAGTAGAGAGTTGGAGATCATAACAGCAGTCTGTGCCCCCATCGCCCCGACCCACCGCGCAAAACTCCCCACCCTGACCAACGAGCTCATCAGGCACATTGGCCGATATTATTGTATTGGGACCTATAACCACGTCAAAACGTAGGTCTCTGAGAAACCTCATCGCTCCATCCATTTATAAACACCAACAGTGAAAATCAGCTTCATTCCATTTGTTTTAGATATAAATTATTCAGCTCTGATCTTTGAAAAATTGATGCTGCTTTTTTACACATCTCAGCTCCCACTCCCGTTTCTCTATAGTCTCTGACCCAGTGATAGGCAACCCAGGCCAGTGAATGGGTTGCAGGAGTGCCCCCCCCCACCTTGATTTCAGTGGGCCGCAAGACTGAAATCAGGCTTGTTGACTAACCACAACCCCATGATTTAGATTGAATAGATTTAATACACGCCGAATATTTCACACCAAGATATAGAAAATGCATAACCATTCATGTATCAATGGAACTGCCATCAACGTCAAATGGGGAAATCTAAAGAACATTTATACTTTGGATGCAGAGTAAGCGTACGTCTCTCACAGTCAATGTTGTGAGCAATTAGCACACACTTCACTTGTCCCTGCTTTAGGTGCGTATCAGTTCAGTCATCCCTGTCGGAAAAAAACTACGTGGACAGAAATCAGGAGAATGTGTCAACCCTGCCAGTGGGCAGCGGTCAACAAAATGTCTCATGGGCCACACTCAGAACCCAGGTTGCCCACCACTGCTATGACCCGCCTACTTGGACTCTCTGATCCATGACCTTCACTCAGGTAGCTGTGAGTTTGGGTCTGACTTCGGGTCCGCTCCAGTCTCTCCAGATCCTGATCTCCTACTCCCTGACCAAGTCAGTGTGCAGCAGTGACAGCACATTCAGCACTTCAAAATCAAATTTCCTGCTTCTCGTGGACTCACCCCCATAAGCCACCGCGATTTCCCGGAAAGCAGGAAATTAATGAGCATTAACTGTCTCTTGCACAGTCATTGCCTCACTTTAACACAATTAGGTTTGCAGGGAACTGGGAACCCGATTAGAGTGAGTGGGAGGCTAGGAGCACAGCAACAGGGACAAGCTATCCAAGCTGTTTTTATTGTGGAATTTTATAATGATATTTCACTCGCAGCAGAAAGGCTGGATTGCAGTGTGACTTATATCAAAAAATTCAGATATAGACTAAAAGATCAAGTTAAAAACAAGTGACAGCCACAGCGTAACAAAATACAAATTGACCAGCTAACAGGGATTGACAGGAGATTAAATTATATACCAATACACGGTACAGGCATTGAAGTGCATATGGATTCCATCATTTAAGTGTTTCATTCAGGTCCCGAACAATTCGAGGAACAGAGTTACATCGATACCTGCATCTCACAGAGTTGAATTCATTGAACCACTCCTTGATTGCTCTGGGAATGGCAATGGTTACCAGCACTGTAACTGGGTAGAATGTACAAATATTAACTCTCCTTCAATGTAGAGTTTCAAGTTTGGTGGGTATGAAGAGCCTTGTCACACGGCTGGCATTATTAGACTGTGGCTGACCTTTATGCCAACTTCATTGACCCGGCCTTTGCTCCATATCCCCTGATCTGTTTAATCAACAAAAAAAAATCAATCAACCTCAGTCTTAAAGATTTTAATTGATTCAGCATCCATTGCCCTCAGGTGAGAGAGAGGGAGAGTTTTCCAGATTCTCAGTGTACTCTGAATGAGAAGAATGCTTCCTGGTTCATCCCTAAATGGCCCAACTCCAGTTCCATTTGTTTTGGATTTCCCCACCAGAAGTAATAGTTGCTCTGTACCTTCGCTATCAAATCCCTATTCAGAGTAAATTACTACTGCAACTGGGAGTATGACAAAACCTCTGTACAACTGAATCAGAGGGTCTTCTCTCTTTTATATTGCAACTCTCTTGGGATAAAGGCCAGCATTCCATTATCCATTCTGGGCCACTGCACCAGCTTTCAATGATTTGTGTACATTATTACGGAAATCCGTTTGTTCCTCATGCTCTCACCATTAACAAATATTTTGCTTTGCCATTCTGACATCCAAATTGGATGACCTCGCACTTGCCCACATTAAACTCAGTGGTTGGGGAGCCCGAGAATCAGAGAGCTGTGAATTGCAGAAGAAAATACAGAGCAATAGATTGTTACTGGAGCATCTCGAAAGGATAAGTGGTTGGGACCAGACTGGGATTATGTAAATACATTCCCCAGAGTAATATATAGTTTCAGCCACGCCAATCACGCTCGCATAAGTCGCTCATCCACCCCAGCTACCAGCCCTTATTTATCGCCCTGAATTTCTCTCTCAATTTTCAGCACATACTTCAACTCTGACTTGTTGTCTTCCATTCCATTCACACTGGCTCCGTGGGGACTAAATTTAAATACATGAATAGGATGGGAATAGAGGGATACGGACCCCGGAAGTGTAGAAGATTTTAGTTTAGACAGGCAGCATGGTCGGCGCATGCTTGGAGGGCTGAAGGGCCTGTCCCTGTGCTGTACTTTTATTTGTTCTTTGTTCTTAGCGGTGAAGAAGTCAGTTTCCCGGCAGCAGAAAAATAGTTTGGAATTTTGTTCTCCCGATTTTCATGATGGGTGGTGTTTTGCATGGAGAAATATTGGGAACCACATTCGCATGTCATGAATGCCGATCAAAAGTCAAACTCACCGATATCACACTTCGTTCCACTTTGGACCGCTCAGGCAGAGCTCTATAATGCCCACCACGGGAAATGTCCAGCATCGTTGTTGCTTGCTGCACCTTCCATAACTTGTGCCGGAAGAGCACAAGTTGCCTGAGTGGGGACATTGAAGAGCTACCTCGGATAAGGAAGATGTTGATGGGGATGGCTCTGAAGAGGGAAAGGATTCAGACAAGCCACATGATGATACCATTGGACGGGCACAATACGGCAGAGAATCTCATTTCTGCAAGTTTCCAGGAAGAATAAAGTGATGACAAGTTTTCACAATGGAAGTTTCCTTCAGTCTTTGATGCAGAGGATGCACCAAGACCCTCATTCTCAGTATGACCCCCTCAGTAAAGGTCAGAAATCTCACAATGATCACAGAAGCAGCATTAGCCATCTACAGCCCTAACAACAGCATCATCCTTGGAAGGCACAGTAGCCCTGGCAACATGTGGTGGTTGTGACATGTGATTAGCACTCCTTTAGTGCATGTAAGTTAACAGCCTATAGCACAGTCCTTTCAACAATGGCATCACCAAGTCGTCGTCCCCCCCACCCCCCCCCCCCCCACCCCCCCCCATATCCCTTGACCCCAATAGCATGTCTAATTCTTTCTTGAATAAAAGCCTTGACAGGGTCCCCAACTCCGGAGTCCTCCCACTAGTCATGGTTCTCTCCCTTTTTTAATGTGGTTAAGACAGATGGATTAACAGTGAGCACTATGGATGAAAGAGCAGTTCAGAAGCATGCATGCCTGTTGTGTGTGCCAAATCGTCCCTGGTAAGCGATTAAGATGCAGTTTGTGCAGGAACTTACCTAAGATTGTGAGCTTAAAGTAGCTGGCAGACATTCAGCTACTGATGCCCCTTCTGCTGGTCAACTGTGACATTCCTGTGGGATCAAATCCCGCACTTTGTCTCCAAAATGAAAACTTCCGACCCGGTTCCCTATTCTCTATCTCGGGGTGGGCAAACTTTTCCGTGCAAGGGCCACATTCAGAAATTCACAATTATAAAGGGCCGCATAGTATATTAAGTAAAATAATAAATATTTAAAATAGCCAAAATAAAAGGTTTTTAAAGAAAAAAAAAGCAATTAATTTTTATTAATTAATATTTTAAAGTAGAAACTTTACATGAAACACATTTATTTGACAAACAAAGTAACTCAGTTTAAAGAAAAAAAAGCAATTAATTTTTATTAATTAATATTTTAAAGTAGAAACTTCACATGAAACACATGTTGTGCCGAGCAATGATCTCCCTACTCAAGTCAACGTATCCACCCTATACCAGTAACCCAACAGCCCACCCCCCCATTAACCTTAAAATTTAAAAAAAATTAAATTAAATTAAAAAAACAATTTAAAAAAAATATATATTTTTATTTTTATTTATTTTTTATTTTTTTATGACTTGATCTTGGTGGGCCGCATAAAGACCTTTGGCGGGCCACATGCGATTTTCTTTAAAAACCTTTTATTTGCCCACCCCTGCTCTATCTGAATACAGCTTGTGAAGTGTTTTAAATAGTGAAGTTTCCAATAACCTCACAATACTGTCCTGTTAAAAGTTCTATGTCATAGCTATAATCTCAATCCTATTATTAACTACCTGTTGCAGCCCCACCAGATCCTAATGGATTCTTTAGGGTACAATTTCTAGTGAAACGAAACTTGTGGAAGTTTAATCTTCCAAACGCATTTATTTCTATTCCATTGATTTTTCTTCCTCAGTTGCATTTAAAGTGATTACCGCCACCTCTGAAAGTTCCTTCCATAAATTTGAAAAGTTTGACTTTGCCAAGCTGGTACACAGCAGCAAAATTAGCCCACGTATATCCTGAACAACACAACTGCTGGATGATCACAGATTAATGTTGTTACTTTCTTATTGATTTTAATTATGCCATGGTTAGGAACCAGTTTAAGCGCCCTTGTCCGACTCTTCTCTCGCTCTCAGTCATTTTGCATTTTGGAGTTCTTCAGCTGGAGGCACAGTTAACACAGCTCTGGAGAACTGCAATTAATGTTTCCCTAAGTGTTGTACTTTGGCCGACAGAAGTCAAGGACTGTTCAGAAACTTTGCAGTTTTCTTTACCAGATGAAACCTTATCTGTTAATAAATAACAGGAGATTTGCCGAAGGAGACATGGTGGTCTAGTTTTCACGGAACTAATAATTTTCTCTTTATTTCCGTATTAGCTTTAAAAGTAACCACTTAAGATCTGAACATTTCTACAGCACAAGATTAAAAGGAAAGTTGATTATTTAAATGGAATATTCTCTGAATTTGCCTTCCAAGTCACTTCCTAGTAACCTTCTCTAGAAAGTTCAACTGCATTGCTCGCCTGCCCACACAATGGATAGCTCTCCTAAAAGACACTGTCAGGACGTACACGTAAATAATTCCCAATGGTGGGGTGTAGGTGGAGCTGCCAAACTCAGTGGGACTATAAGAAAAACAGAAACTGCTGGAAGTGCTCACATGCCAAGAGAAATCCAGACTGGATTCTCCGGAGCCCCAGCCCCGTGTTTCTTTGTGACGCGCCATTCGCTGGCGGCGGGATTATATATTCTCGCCGCTTGTAAACAGGATTTCCCATTGAAGCCACCCCACGCCTCCGGGAAAGCCACAGGAAGACCGATCCCATCGGCCGGAGAATTACGGCCAACGTGTCAGGTCAATGAACCTTCATCAGTACCATTTCCCAGTTCGATCAGGATGAAAGTTGGGGGAAAACTACTTTTAAACCATTAATAATAATCACTAAAAAGTACTTGTATTCATATAATGGGTGGGGTGGGGCGGGGGGGGGGGGGGGGGGGCGGATTCTGCCTTCATTTTCGGTGAGCTGCAATGATGGAGGGGGGGGGGGAAGAATTGAGCAGGAGATCTGTGATGATGTGCATAAGAAATCATGTAAATATTAATAGATACAACCTCCAACCAGCAGGTGGCAGTAAAGAACAACCACACGACACTGTCACCTCGGGGAGTCTGGAGCTAGTCGTCACAGTGGATAGTGATATTTGTCGTAGCTCTTAGATAATTTAATAATAGTGATACAGTAGTTCATAGGTTTTGATAGTTTTCTTATTGTTATCTAAATAGCCTAACCCATATCCTGAGATTGTGACCACTTGTTCTAGACCCTCCAGCCAGAGGAAACAACTTCCCTCTCACAGTGGATAACTTCACATTTATCCACATTACACTGTATCTACCATGTATTTGCCCACTCACCCAACTTGTCTAAATCACTTTGAAGCCTTTTAACAGCTTCCTCACCACTCGCCTTCTTACCAAATTTTGTGTCATCAGCAAAGTTGGAAATATTATTGTTGGGTTCCCTCATATAAACTATTGATGGTGGCACGGTAGCACAGTGGGTAGCACTGTTGCTTCACAGCTCCAGGGTCCCAGATTCTCTTCCCGGCTTGGGTCACTGTCTGTGCGGAGTCTGCATGTTCTCCCTGTGCCTGCGTGGGTTTCCTCCGGGTGATCCGGTTTCCTCCCACAAGTCCTGAAAGATGTGCTGTTAAGTGAACTGAATAGTCTGAATTGTCCCTCTGTGTACCCGAACAGGAGCCAGAGTGTAGTGACTAGGGACTTTTCACAGTAACGTCATTGCAGGGTTAATGTAAGCCGACTTGTGACAATAAAGATTATTATTATTATTTTGAGTAGCTGGGGCCCAAGCACTGATGCCTGTGGGACCCCAATAGTCACCACCTGCCCCTTCAAAAAAGACATGTCTACTCCTTCTCTGTTTCCTGTCTGGTAACCAATTCTCAATCCATGCCAATATATTATCCCCAACTCCGTGTGCTTTCATTTTGCACACAAATCTCTTATGTGAGACTTTGTCAAAAGCTTTCTGAAAATCCAAGTATGCCACATCCACCGGTTCACCCTTATCTATTCCACCAGTTACATTCTCAAAGGACTCGGGTAAGTTTGTCAAACATGTTTTCCCTTTCATAAATCCATGTTGACTTTGTCTAATCCCGTTGATATTTTCTAAGTTTCCTGTTATTGCATCCTTCACTCTAGAATATTCCCTACTGCTGATGTTAGGCAAACCGGTCTGTAATTCCCTGTTTTCTCCCTCCCTCCTTTTTTAAGTAGCAGGGTTACATTTGCCACCCTCCAATCTGCTGGGACTGTTACGGAATGTGGCGAATTTTGGAAGATGACAACTGTTTCCATGGTCACCGTGATACCCCAGGATATAGATTATCAGACCCTGGGGATTTAATAGCTTTCAATACCACTAATTTCTGCAATTTTAAAATAGGGCCCCGTATATTTTGGGACGAGTCTGACTTCGATCGAAGTATACAAGTTAGCAATTCCATTCGAATACACTCCTTGATAATTTTGTGCCAATTCTTTATGGAAGGTGACTTGCCCTTGATCCAAGAACATAAAATATTTGTCTGTGCTGCAAGTGTTAGACTAATATACAACCTTTTCTCATTGGCATCAATTATATGTTTGTCTGGAAGCTTCAAAATCAAAAACATAGGGTCCATCTCCAAAGTCATATCAAATACTTGCTCCAGCTCTTCATGTGTACCTGACCAATAGGTTTCTTATTTTGACACAAGACCAGACACAGTGGGCGCGATTCTCCGCCCCCCACGACGGGTCGGAGAATAGTGGGAGGGCCTTCCCGACATTTTTCCCGCCCTCCCGCAATTCTCCCCCCCCCCCCCCCCGCCCAACTCCCGACACGAATCGCTGCCGCCGTTTTTTTACGGCCGGCAGCGATTCACAGCTGATAGATGGGCTGAAGTCCCAGCCCTTTACGCTGTTTTTACGAACGGAAAACACACCTGGTCTGGCCGTTCGTAAAAGCGGCGGGAACAACTCGCTTTTTATAACCATGGCACCGATTGGCACGGCAGTACCACGGCCGTGCCAAGGGTGCCATGGGCCCGCGATCGGTGGGCACCGATCGCGGGCAGCGGGCCCGATGCCCACGTACTATTTCTCCTTCCGCCGCCCCGCAGTATCCATTCGCGGGGCGGCTGAGGGGCATCCCGGCCCGCGCATGCGCGGGTTTCGCGCAAATACGCGATGACGTCATCCGCGCATGTGCGGGTTGGAGTCTTCCAATCCGCGCATGCGCGGCTGACGTCATATGATGCGTCAGCCGGCGCTAACTCCGGCAAGCGGGCTTAACGAAATTCGTTAAGCCCGTGATGCCGGAGCTTACGGCGTCGGGCTGCTAGCCCCGACCGGGGACCAGAATCGGTTCCCGGTCGGGAAGGGGCGCGCTGGCGTCAAACCCGCCCAGGTTTGACGCCAGCCTTACGATTTCTCCCGTTTTGGGAGAATCGCGCCCAGTGGGCGGGGTTCTCCATTGCCCACGCCGATATCATAATCAGTGATTGGGCGGAGAATTCCTTCCGATGGCCAAATCGGGGGCAGTGCCGGTTTGATGCTGCTTTTCGACTCTCCGCCCCCTCTGAAACGGCATCATCATGTTGCGCACTGCATGTCATTGAAACGCCGTTGGTGCGTCATCAGAAGGCACTCCCGCGCTGCTCTGCCCCCGAAGGGCTGAGTTCCTAATCGTGCGGTTGACGTGTGGCCTGTGTGGTCGAGAACCCGACGTGGCAGCTACGGACTGTGTCCAGAGCCGCCAAACTCAGCTGGGTGGGGCTTTGGCGAGGGCTGGGGGGACTGGTAGGGAGTGGCCAGGGGGTGGCCTGTGGCGAGTCAGGTCCGCACACGGCCGGAACCACTGCAGGTCTTCACTGTGCGCATGCGCGGCCACCGACCCAGCCATTCTCTAGCTGTTTTTGCCGCGGGAGCCAAGTGTTTTCACCCGGCACCTCTGTTAGCCCCTCACCGGAATCGGTGAGGGTCGCCGCCGATTTAGGCGTCGTAAAACGCCCGCGAATTCTCGGTTTCAGGCAGCACCTTCGCCACTGAAATGGAGAATCCAGCCCAGTGAACATGGACCCCGTTACAAATTTATATTTTTAGCACAGTGGCGATATGGTGGGGCCAATCTTATGTCTTAAATGTGGCATAATATGCAAATGATGTCGAATTTTCTGTTGAATCGCCTTGACTCTAGTGCAGTCAGAAATTGTATTTACGATATCCCAGATAACGGACCGCAGATCTCTGCGTCAATATTCACCCCAAGACCTCCCCAAATCCGCAGTACTTCTTGTACGTTCGTATTGGATCTAGAACATAACGTGTCATAAAACTTACTAATTAATGTGAACAGTAATCATTTTTCTATAGGGGAGACACTGGATGACCTAAGATGCAAAGTTGTTTTATTTTAACAGTTTAAAGTATCTAAAAAAAGGAATGTCTGGGGATACATTGTTGACACCGTTGCTCAGAAGACAATAAGGAAACCCCTCTAAACAGATCCACTGATCTTGTGAGTCCTTTCTCACTCCAAATGTTCCAATTATGTTTAATAATTATTGGATTCTCACCTTTGTCACTGTCTTAAAATCTCGAAGAAACAAAAGAGTTGGTGAATAGTATTCAGGCTGACAAACCTCAATATCAAGCCAATTGTAAGTGGAGTCCTTCCTTATCCATATATCCGTATAAATCTGGGACGACAGGCCGAATGGTAGATTTTTATATTCGGCTCCCCAAGGCCCCCTTTCGTACTTGGAAGTTGCACTTTGGTCAGTTTTAAGCAAGGTTTTCTTTCGTTCCATATAAAGGAGCAAACTGCACACACACACCCCCCCCCCCCCCCCCCCCCCCCCACCTTTCAGGGCTTAGCAGAAAGTAAAATTGGCAACCTCTGTAGAGGGTAAAGCAGCCTTGACTAGACATTAATCTGAATCAATGCAATCCTAACCAACTGTGATAGAGGTTAAAAAAAGTCCACCGATACAAATCACACTTTATAGATCTGAGTAATGGGATACAATTTGCCCTGTGCAACTGACAGAAAGAAGGGGTAATAAAACCCCCTAAATAAGTAAATCCAGAAGGGGACCATCTGATGGGGAAAGGAGCAAGGGGAGGGGCCACCCTCTAAGCCTTCCCAATGGCATAGCTTCAGAAAATTTTGCAAAATTTATTCTATAACCTGAGAAGGAGCCAAATCAATCGATAATGTCAATAATAGCAGGACAGAAATATCAGGTTTAGACAAAAATTGTAACACATCATCAGCGTACAATGTGATCTGATGCTGCTTTCCATCAATAGCCAAACCAAAGGGTTCTGTCTAATTGCCTCAGCTAAGGGCTCAATAGCTGGGATAAGGCCTCTATATAAGGGCTCAAACAGCAGGGATAGAGAGCAACACTGCCTGGTCCACCGCTGAAGACTAACATTTTTAGATCTATATTCATTAGTGAGAACTGCTGCCAGTGAGTTTTTACAAAGCACTATTGTCAATTTAATAACCCCTCCCCCCGTCCAAATTTATCTAACGTGTAAAATAGTTCACTCTATCCAATCAAATGCTTTCGCTGCGTCCAATGAAAGCACCAACCTGTCTATCATCTGTTTTTGAGGAACCTGAATGATATTTAATATATTCTGACGTTACATGAATGACTGCCTTCTATAAACCCAGTCTAATCACCTTGGACAACTAACGGAAGATATTTTTCTGGAGGTTATGCCAGTATTTTGGAAAGTAATTTCAGATCTACATTGAAAAGTGAGACTGGTCTTCTGAATTTTGCATGGCTTCACAATTAATTAAATATTTGCTTCTCTCAGAGACCGAGGTGGCTGACCTGTTTCAAATGAATGGTTATACATACTACTAAAAGGTTGTATTAGCATAGCTTTGACTTCCTAATAAATTTCACTTCCAAAGCCATCTGGTCGCAGAGCTTTACCAGATTGAAGATCTTTCAATGCAGATAATGCTTCCTCTTCAGAAATGGGGGCATTTAAGATTGACCATTGTTCCTAAGAAATTGTAAAAAGAGAAAAATCACTTCATGTGCATTAGTGCATCTTCAAACTTATCTGCTTTATAAATATTGCCATCAAAACCTTTAAATGCCTGATTAATATCCTCAGTCTTGAACATCCTCTTGCCCTTTTAATCCAATACAGAAAAAATAGTCCGGAGAGTCTACTTTCTGCTTTGTAAGAAGAGCTTGGTTTGTTTCCAAATTGGTATAGTTTTTGCTTTGCATATTTTATTTTCCCTGTCGAGCATGTCGAGTCAACAAGGAATCCAACATTGCTCAGACCGAAGTAATCTTTCAACACTAAGTGACTCGAATTTCTACCATACTCTCATTCTGCATCAGTTAGTTTTGCTTCCAACTGACTCTGCCCCTCCATCATTTTACTCTTTCTGTTGGACATATAGGAACTGAGCAACCCTCTTGCAAAACAAGTCTCCCACAGGATTGAGGGGTTGACTTCAGAAAGAGAATTGATTGAATAAAAAAAGGTCGAATTCAGATTTAATGTAAGAAATAAAATAGTGATCTTTAAGCAGAGACATGTTATATTTCCATAACCTAGATTGTGAAAATATCCCTCTGAGCAAAAATTCCTGGAAGACAGGGGTATAATCAGAAATCACAATACTATGGAATGCACTGCCTGTGGTAGTAGTTGAGTCGGAAAATTTATGGACCTTCAAACGGCTATTGGATAGGTACTTGGATTAGGGTAGAATAAGGGAGTGTAGGTTAACTTCTTAAGGGCAGCACGGTAGCATTGTGGATAGCACAATTGCTTCACAGCTCCAGGGTCCCAAGTTCGATTTCGACTTGGGTCACTGTCTGTGTGGAGTCTGCACATCCTCCCCGTGACTGCGTGGGTTTCCTCCGGGTACTCCGGTTTCCTCCCACAGTCCAAAGATGTGCAGGTTGGGTGGATTGGCCATGACAAATTGTCCAAAATTCTATGATTAACCTAGGACAAAAGTTCGGCGCAACATCGTGGGCCGAAGGGCCTGTTCTGTGCTGTATTTCTCTATCTATCTATCTCTATCTACCCATGGAGCAGGAAATTGCTGAATGTAATACTGCTTTTGCACAAAAAAATAATCAACATTGGTGGGGAGCAGAGAAGAAGATGAACTCTTAGTGCTTAGATATGTAATATTCTCCAAATATCCAAATATCCCAATTCATAGCATACAGACACAAGTGCCCTCACCTGTTGAGGAGTTATAGGAAACTTGTCAATCAAAGGATTTCAATGGCAGTTGAAGTCCCCTCCTATAAAATACCTTTTAATGCTAATTCACCAAAATCCATAAAGGCTTTAGGAATAAAATAATTTGGAGGAACATAAACATTCCCCATGCAACATTCCTTTGATAATCACAGTTCTCCTGTCTAAATGGCAGGTTTCTATTCGTCAAAATCGTGACCCCTTGGCTACTCATCGAAAATGAGGCAGTAGCGACTTGCCCGATCCAAACCCGCTTCAATTTCAGATTCTCTCTGTTGTCTAAATGAGTCTGTTGTATCAGGGCTGTATCCACTTTCTCCTTTTTGGGAATTGATAGAGGACGTGATTCTCCGGCCTCCCAGTGGCAGGTTTCTGGGCAATGGGAGGCGACCCGCTGTTGGCTGGTGGCAGGATCTTCTGGGCCCACCACCGTCAATGGGATGTCCCATTGAATCCACCCCATGTCGCCGGGAAACCCGCGGCGGGGTTGCCCTGGCGATAGGACTGGAAGATCCCGCCAATGTGAACAGCTGGCAGATCTCACCCGGAATCTTTTATCTTTTAATAGGATGGGGCATCTCCCACACATTCCACGAGCAGATTTTCATTGTAGCTACTGCCAATACCTTTTCAGCAGAAAGGAATGTAGCGTATCGATAAAAAGAAAGTTGGCCTTTTACCTGACACCGATTTTCCCCTCCCACTTGGATGTGAATTATAGCTCGCTTCCATATCTCCAGTTAGCAAGAAGTGGCAGCAGCAACATATTATATAGTCAGCTTATAGCAAATCAAACTTTTTCATGCCTTTACAAGAACACCAGTTACCAACTAACGATTCTTTAAACCCAAAATATCAAGAACCCACGAGGACTAAATTAAACAACAGAACAAACAATCTTTAACAGCTAACTCTAAGGGAGTTTTCCTTACCGAATGTGAAGCACTGTTTAACTAAACAAACATACATTCCATATTTTGAACAAGGAATCTCTCTCTTCAAGGAAGAAAAATCAAATGTAATATAAAGAAAAAGAGAATGAAGCGCTCGCCCTGTAATCTAACTTGTATTCAGCCTGAAGTCGCACGTCCATCTCCCAGCCGTGGCACCACCCATACTTAACATAATATGAGAAAAGGGGACAGGTAATATGTACAAAGTTATTATAAGTAAATATATAAAAAAGAAAGAGAGACGTTTCTCATAAGTCTTTATATCGTATTAGCTGCCAAGCTTCTTCCTTGACGAAATGAAAAACACGCTGAAGAATATTGTTCATCAACATGATGTACGAGTCCCAGCCTTTCTGAAGAACAATAGGCCCTTTGTGCTCAGTTACTACACCATTCTTGTCAGAATGATAAGTACAAGTACAAGATAAGAGAGCAAAATGAAAAGGAATAACGTCCAAACTTAATGGTCAACTACAAGCTGTTAATAGTGCCATTCCACTGAGGGACCTGAATTATTGTCTAACACGGAGTTCACAATGGTGTTACACTGGGTATTGAGTACTTTTGTAGAATTGCTGAACGTTCACGCTCAGAGTGGCCGAATACTGGAGGCTTTGGAGAGAGTACAAAGCATACTGTGCTCCCATGGCCTTCATATGTCTTCTAACATCATCAAAACCCTTGCGTCTCTGTTGTACCACTGCTGAAAAATCTTGATAGCAAGAAAATTTGACCCATCACAGAGTAAGGCCCACACTTTGCCGAGCTGCCTCCATCACGTTTTGGCAATCTTTGAAGTTGTGGGAATGCACAATTATGGGTCATGTTTGTGGTTGTCCCTGGGCCTCGGAGCAAGTAAGCAATGTGCCTTTTTTACGTTGAGAAAACGTGGTAGCCAGCTCTCAAATAACTTAACGGGGAACTTACCCTCAGCTCACTGTGTTAAAACGGTAATCTGGACATGTCCTCCCTAGATGGGTTCTCTGAATCGTCCAGATGTTCCAACATTGTGAACAGCTGCTTTTTAGATAGATAGAGAAATACAGCACAGAACAGGCCCTTCGGCCCACGATGTTGTGCCGAATTTTTGTCCTTGGTTAATCATAGAATTTTGGATACTAAGGGAAACTTATCATGGCCAATCCACCTAACTTTCACATTTTTGGACTGTGGGAGGAAACTGGAGCACCCGGAGGAAACCGGGCACACACAGGGAGGATATGCAGACTCCACACAGACAGTGACCCAAGTCGAAATCGAACTTGGGACCATGGAGCTGTGAAGCAATTGTGCTATCCACAATGCTACCGTACTGCCCTTAAGAAGAAATTAATCTACACTCCATTATTCTACCCTAATCCATGTACCTATCCAATAGCCGCTTGAAGGTCCCTAACGTTTCTGACTCAACTACTTCCACAGGCAGTGCATTCCATGCCCCCACTACTCTCTGGGTAAAGAACCTACCTCTGACATCCCCCCATATCTTCCACCATTGACCTTAAATTTTTGTCCCCTTGTATTGGTTTGTTCCACCCGGGGAAAAAGTCTCTGACTGTATACTCTATCTATTCCCCTGATCATCTTATAAACCTCTATCAAGTCGCCCCTCATCCTTCTCCGTTCTAATGAGAAAATGCCTAGCACCCTCAACCTTTCCTCGTAAGACCTACTCTCCATTCCAGGCAACATCCTGGTAAATCTCCTTTGCACCTTTTCCAAAGCTTCCACATCCTTCCTAAAATGAGGTGACCAGAACTGTACACAGTACTCCAAATGTGGCCTGACCAAGGTTTTGTACAGCTGCATCATCACCTCACGGCTCTTAAATTCAATCCCTCTACTAATGAATGCTAGCACACCATAGGCCTTCTTCACAGCTCTATCCACTTGAGTGGCAACTTTCAAAGATCTATGAACATAGACCCCAAGATCTCTCTGCTCCTCTACATTGCCAAGAACCCTACCGTTAACCCTGTATTCTGCATTCATATTTGTCCTTCCAAAATGGACAACCTCACACTTGTCAGGGTTAAACTCCATCTGCCACTTCTCAGCCCAGCTCTGCATCCTATCTATGTCTCTTTGAAGCCGACAACAGCCCTCCTCACTATCCACAACTCCACCAATCTTCGTATCATCTGCAAATTTACTGACCCACCCTTCAACTCCCTCATCCAAGTCGTTAATGAAAATCACAAACAGCAGAGGATCCAGAACTGATCCCTGCGGTACGCCACTGGTAACTGGGCTCCAGGTTGAATATTTGCCATCCACCACCACTCTATGTCTTCTACCGGTTAGCCAGTTCGTTATCCAACTGGCCAAATTTCCCACTATCCCATGCCTCCTTACTTTCTGCATAAGCCTGCTATGGGGAACCTTATCAAATGCCTTACTAAAATCCATGTACACTACATCCACTGCTTTACCTTCATCCACATGCTTGGTCACCTCCTCAAAGAAGTCAATAAGACTTGTAAGGCAAGACCTACCCCTCACAAATCCGTGCTGACTATCCCTAATCAAGCAGTGTCTTTCCAGATGCTTAGAAATCCTATCCCTCAGTATCCTTTCCATTACTTTGCCTACCACCGAAGTAAGACTAACTGGCCTGTAATTCCCAGGGTTATCCCTGTTCCCTTTTTGAACAGGGGCATGGCATTCGCCACTCTCCAATCCTCTGGTACCACCCCTGTTGACAGCGAGGACGAAAAGATCATTGCCAACGGCTCTGCAATTTCATTTCTTGCTTCCCATAGAATCCTTGGATATATCCCGTCAGGCCCGGGGGATTTGTCTATCCTCAAGTTTTTCAAAATTCCCAAAACATCTTCCTTCCTAACAAGTATCTCCTCGAGCTTACCAGTCTGTTTCACACTGTCCTCTCCAACAATATGGCCCCTCTCATTTGTAAATACTGAAGAAAAATACTTGTTCAAGACCTCTCCTATCTCTTCAGACTCAATACACAATCTCCCGCTACTGTCCTTGATCGGACCTACCCTCGCTCTAATCATTCTTATATTTCTCACATATGTGTAAAAGGCCTTGGGGTTTTCCTTGATTCTACCTGCCAAAGATTTTTCATGCCCTCTCTTAGCTCTCCTAATCCCTTTCTTCAGTTCCCTCTTGGCTGTCTTGTATCCCTCCAGCGCCCTGTCTGAACCTTGTTTCCTCAGCCTTACATAAGTCTCCTTCTTCCTCTTAACAAGACATTCAACCTCTCTTGTCAACCATGGTTCCCTCACTCGACCATCTCTTCCCTGCCTGACAGGGACATACATATCAAAGACACGCAGTACCTGTTCCTTAAACAAGTTCCACATTTCACTTGTGTCCTTCCCTGACAGCCTATGTTCCCAACTTATGCACTTCAAATGTGCTTTTTCAGCCTGCAGCGATCATTTGTTTTTTAGCTTGGGGATATGAGCTCATACCTAGCTGGAACCAAGAAAGACAGAGAGACATTTTAAAAGGCAGAGAAGAAGTGAGTTTGGAGAAGCTTTGAGAGAGAAAGAGGAGCTGAGTTTGGATCTGCCTTACACTGAGTTCACAATTATTTCCAAGTACGAAAGTTTAAAAACCACAGTAATAATATTTTAAAAGCAGAGCGGCCTTTTCTGAAGGCAAGGAAGAGGCTGAAACAACCCAAGTGGAAGCAGCTACGTGAAGATATTCGGCCAGAGTCTGAAGGGGTTCGAACCAGAGACAGAATCTATTCTGTACCACAAATATGCCCTGCTAATTTTAAGATAGATTGAGAGCTGTATGTTTATTGTCTTTCACAGTCCAAAGCGTGATTTACCGACCAACCCACCGCGTGTCTTTTGGCGGCAGGGGCGACCCGCAAGTGGCATTTACCGATCCACCGTTGTCAATGGGATTTCGCGGCAACCCCACCCTTTGTTGCCAGGAAACGCGTGCGCCGGCGCAGGACCGGAATATCCCACCGGTGTGAACAGCCGGTAGATCCTGCCCATTCTTTCTGCAAACAAACTAATATATTGGGGTTTTGATCCAGTATCCTAGCCACTGTTGGGGTCTGGTCATGGGTCGTAATATTCCTCCTCGAGTGTTTATGATTTGCAGGTCACCTACAGTCACCTGAAAATCCCAAATATTGAAGCAAAGGTGAGGAAAGGTGGACTAAAGTGCAGATCAGTCACACTCTCATTTCATGGTGGAAAAGGCCCAAGGAGATGTTTAGCCCACTCCTGCATGTTGCTAATATTTCTCTACTAACTCCCCAGGATTGACTAATTCAGGCTGCAGGGTGAAGTGTCTTCCCTGTTGGAAACTTTAGCGATTGTGTGCAATGCGACTGTTCGATGACAGCGGGCAGTGCGAGATACACAAATCCGGCATCAACGCTGTGGCTGTGGGTTTTACTGCACTTTAAGAACAACGTTGGGCTATCATTGCAGCACTGGAGAACACGAAATTTAAATAAAACGGTCTATTGCGCGGCAAGTGATTAGGAAAGAATCCAAACTGCAACAGACACTCAGCTCAGTATAAAAGTAGTATAAAGTAACCCCCCGCTGTTTAAGTATCCAGATGGAAATCGGAACAGTCTGTGGGAATCAAACACTCCACAGTCCCTGATGGTGATCTCTGTGCTGAAACAGAGAGAAGAGTTTACTTGTGGAGGAGAGCAGACAAGGGCTGAATACTGAAATTCTGAGAATGGAGAAGTGTTTTGAAGCTTTGCTTGATTGCTATTGGCAGTTGGAAACTATTTGTGCAGAGTTTCAGGATATAGAAAGGAAGGGATAGACTGTACAAGGTGTCTGATTGAATCAGCCTTGAGGGGCAGAAGAATGATTTCATGTTTTTATTTATTCTCTTTAACATATTCCTACATTTGGAGTTCCTGCTTGCTGAACAAATATTTTAAATGCACCCTCCATAAGAAGATTATTTAAATCATAAAGTGTAAATAAAACATAATTCAACGTTATATTGAACAGACCATGGGCTATTTTAGTTACAGAGAGAAACATTCTCGTACTATAAAAGTTAAACACAGCATAAAATGTGCCCAGCAGGGGTCAAGGACAATTTAAATCTAATTAATAAAACATCCCAGTGTCAATCATCTCTGTGATATGTGACGAATAATAAGCATGTCCTCCAACCAAAAGCTGAAAATTTGATGGTCCCGTGATGAATAATGCGATTTACTCTGGCTTCGTAATGTCTATTATATTATATTCTGTATTTCATTTGGTCCATAACATGACAATATATTAAGTTTTGTTATCTGCAGAGCAGATTCGGAAGAAAGAGAATGCTTTGAAAAAGAAAATACCCTGTTAATCAGCTGGGGGAACAATAACTTTGGAACGCCTTCCATAGCAAGGCTTGGGCCAAGAGCAGATGAAATGAAACAAGAAAAAAACCTGTATCACTTGAAACTGTCTTCATAGCTCGGAGACTGTTGCTCTGCAGCTTTGAATAACTCAGCCCTCATAGAAAGTACAATTTGATAGCAAGCAGCAATGTTTGCAACCCTTTATTTGCTGACGAGTCCCATTTGTCTTCTTATGGCTTGCGTACTTATCAGAATATTTCTTGACTCTTATCATGGCTGCAGACCTTGTGAGAAATGGCTTCTTCGAGAATGTGGAATTGCAGAAACATCCCTCTGCACTTCCCTAAGTTGAAGCGAAGCGTGTTCCCTAAGGATTTGAAAAAGTATTTCACATCTGATATTGACTGAAGTTGTTCTGTGGAGTATTGTAGTACACTTCAGGTTGCCAAAAGATATTGCTATTCCAGAAAATTTCCTCCCCCTCGTAACATTTTTATTTTTTAGGAACAGAGTGATGCAGCGGATTAATGACATCCTCTCCACTCTGGTCGCAAGCCATTCCAAGCCCAAGGAGTGAGCATGACCCCTGTCTCCCCAAGTTTCCAATTTGAAGGAAGTTTTTTCTTCTCATATCCTGCCCTATCACAGCTTTCCCAGATATGCTTGCCCATAGCTGCAGATTTAAAAAACTGTCTTTTCAAATTTAGAATTTCATAGGATGTGAGCATCACTTGCGATCTTAGCATTTGCTGTTCATCCTTAATTTCCCTTGAGATGGTGGGGGTGAACTGCCTTTGCTGTAGTTATGTGGTGTATGTACACCCACAGTGCTGTTAGGAAGCGAGTTCCAGGATTTTGGCCCAGTGATAGTGAAGGAATTGTGACGTAGCTCCAAGTCAGGACGGTGTGTGACTTGGAGGGGAAGTTACAGGTGATAATGTTTCCATGCACCTTCTGCCCTTGCCCTTCTTCGTGATATAGGTCTCAGGTTTGGAAGGTGCTGTTGAAGGAGGCTTGATGTGTCGCTGCTGTGAACCTTGTGGAGGATACGCACTGCTGCCACTGTGTGTCAGTGGTGGACAAAGTGAATTTTTAAGGGGGTGGATAGGTGCTAATAAAGCGGGCTACTTTGTCCCAGATGGTGTCAAGTTTCTTGAGTATTGTCGGAGTTGCATTCATCCAGGCATGTGGAGATTGGCACATTCCTGACTGGTGCTTTATAGATTCTGGGTAGGATTTGGGCACTGTGGAAATGAGTTACTCACTACAGAATTCCCACCTCCGACCTGTTCCTGAAGTCCCAGTATTTACAAGGGAGGCACGGCAGCACAGTGGTTAGCACTGTTGCTTCACAGCGCCAGGGTTCCGGGTTTGATTCCTGGCTTTGGTCACTGTCTGTGTGGAGTCTGCAAACTCCCTGTGTCTGCGCGAGTTTCCTCCGGGTTCCTCCCACACATCCCGAAAGACATGATCGTTAGGTGAATTGGACAGTGTACCCGGACAGGCGACAGAGTGTGGTGACTAGGGGATTTTCACAGTAGCTTCATTGCAGTGTGAATGTAAGCCTACTTGTGACACTGATAAAGAATATTAATATATGGCTGGTCAGTTCAGTTTCTGATCAATGGTCACCCCCAGGATGTTGATACTGCCACTGAATGTCAAGTGGAGATGGATGCTCTCTTGCTGGAGTGGCACAAATGTTACTTGACACTTATTAGCCCAAGCCTACATGTTGACCAGATCTTTCGGCTTATAGGCATGGACTGCTTCAGTCTCTGAGGAGTCGCAAATGGTACTGAACATTGTGCAATCATCAGCGAACATCCCCCTTCTGACCTTATGATGTAGGGATGGTCTTTGATGAAGCAGCTAAAGCTTCCTTGACCGAGGACATTGCCCTGAGGAACTCCTGCAATGATGTCCTGCAGCTGAGATGATTGACATCCAAAAACTACAACCTTTGTGCCAGGTTCAACTCCAATAAGTGGAGAGTTTTCCCCGATTCTCATTGATTCCAGTTTTGTTAGGACTCCTTGATGCCACAATAATTCAAATGCTGCCTTGATGCTAAGGGCAGTTACTACTCTCACCTTGCCTTTTGTGTTCAGTTCTTTTGTTCATGTTTGGGCATTGGCTCTCATGAGGTGAGGCTCTCACAGAGTGACTTTGGCAGAACTCGAACTGAGTGTCAATAATAATATTATAATAATCGCTTATTGTCACGAGTAGGCTTCAATGAAGTTACTGTGAAAAGCCCCTAGTCGCCACATTCCGGTGCTTGTTCGGAGAGGCTGGAACGGGAATTGAACCCGCGCTGCTGGTCTTGTTCTGCTGAACAAGCCAGCTGCCTTAGCCCACTGTGCTAAACCAGCCCCAACAAGTAAGTTATTGCTGTGTAAGTGACGCATCACACCAGTGTCTTTGACACATTTCATCACTTTGCTGATTCTGAGAGAAGATTGATAGGGCGATAATTGGCTGGGTTGAATTTGTCCTAGATTTTGGGAAATTAATTACATTGTTAGGTGGATACTAGTGTTGTAGCTGTACTGGAACAGCTTCACTAGGCACACAGCTAGTTCTGGAGCATAAGTCTTCAGTATGACAGCTGAAATGCGATCAGGGCCCATAGCCTTTATTCTACGCAGAGCTTTCAGTCATTTCTTGATATCACATGGAGTGAATTGAATGGGCTGAAGACTGGCACCTGTGATGCTGGGGAAGTCAGGAAGAGGCTGAGATGTAAAGTAAACTATTGATGAGTAGAAGAGAAATGTTTAGTATGAAAGAGGAAATCAAACTTTCATAGCTCTACAATTGAGAAAATACTAGAGGAAGTGCAGAGGAAATACAAGAAATTTAATATTTTGGGGTTTCCTCCGGGTGCTCTGGTTTCCTTTCACAGTCCAAAGATGTGCTGATAGGTTGATCGGCCATGCTAAATTTCCCCTTAGTGTCCAAAAGGTTAGGAAGTGGGGTGGCACGGTGGTACAATGGATAGCACTGCTGCCTCATAGCCCCAGGGACCCGGGTTCAATTCCGACCTCGGATGACTATGCGGAGTTTGCACATTCTACCCATTTCTGCGTGGGTTTCCTCTGGGTGCTCCGGTTTCCTCCCACATTCCAAAAAATGTACGGGTTAGGTGGATTGGTCATGCTAAATTACCCCTCAGTGCCCAAAGGCTAGGTGGAATTACGGGGATAGAGTGTGGGATTGGGCCTATGTAGAGTGCTCTTTCGAAGGGTAACTGCAGATCTGATGGGCCAAAAGGCCTCCTCCTGCACTGTAGGGTGTCTATGATTCGATTACTTTCAATATTTGAATCTATAATCGCGTAAATATTGCTCATGGGTTTTCATCCATCTCTTTTGTCAATTTTAATAGATTTGAAGCGATCTCATTCAAAACTACTTTTTTTTATTCATTGGATGCATTCAAGCATTTATTGCCTTTCAACTGAATGGCTTGCTAGGCTAGATCAGTTCAGAATCATCCACATTCCTATGGGTCTTGAGTCAAATGTAGGCCAGACAAGGTAAGGGCACCAGATTTCCTTCCCTAATGGACTTCAGTGAACTAGGTGGGTTCTTACAACAATGGTTTCACCGTCAGTCATCATCATCTTTTTAATTCCGGGTTGTTTTATTGAATTCAAATTTCACCATCTGCCATGGGTTGGATGCGAACCAGGGTTCCCAGAGCACTGCTAGTCCAGTAACAATACCACTATGTCACCGCCTCCCGTGTTAAAGTAGCTGTGGATCTGGAGTCACATGTAGGCCAGACCAGCTAAGGATGACAGATTTCCTTCCCTGAAGGACATTAGTGAACCAGATGGGTTTTTACAACAATCGACAATGGATTCATGGTCACCTTTTAGACTTTTAAGTCCAGATTTTTTTTTTTAATTGAGTACACATTTCGCTATCTACC
Source organism: Scyliorhinus canicula (assembly GCF_902713615.1). Taxonomy (NCBI): domain Eukaryota; kingdom Metazoa; phylum Chordata; class Chondrichthyes; order Carcharhiniformes; family Scyliorhinidae; genus Scyliorhinus; species Scyliorhinus canicula. The sequence goes on from NC_052161.1 coordinate 18,597,673, forward strand.
ATGGATGGGATTCGAACCCGAGTTCCCAGAGATTTACACTGGGCGTCCGGATTACCCGTCCAGTGACAATGCCACTGTGCCACTGCCTTCCCTTAAATGCGAAATATGATAGGGGGCAGGTTTACATATTCATAACACTGACAGTGCCTGCTCACCGCATTCATTTAACGGTAAATACATGACTTAAAAGAATTTAGTCTTTCTCATATTTATAATTTATGAAGGCCATTTACATCCACTGCCTTATAATAAGGATGAGTTCCTTACACATGTCGACAAAAGGTCACATCTTCCACTTCAATCATGCAAATGCCAAACAATCACTTGGACACATTGCATAAAGCTATGAGAGAATTCAACGCACGGCTTGAATTTGAAAATATGCAGTCCATCTCTCCTTCCTGACTATTCTCAGTGCCAAATGGTAGTTTATTCAGTTTAAAACTTTAAAGTTTTGCAATAAACTTATTTTGCATGACAGAATAGGTTGCATAATTTCTTTAAATTGCATGGCTCAGCATGATTGCAGAATGTCACTTGTACCATTAAGAGGAATGCACACCAGACGTAATCATACTTGTGTGTCTGGAGCGGAGGGGAGAAATCCCGAAAAAGGAAAGGTATTGTTAGAACCTGCACGGTTCCTATTGGCTGGGGACAATTGGTTACCTCAGGTTGTATTTTAGGGCCTAATCAATTAAATAGAAAAAAATTAATTAACTCAGGGATAAATTACAAGGGGCCACTCCTAAAAGACAAGCAGAGCACTGCCCAAAAAGAACAAGGATATACAACCTATCGAAAAGACAGGGAGGTGGGCCGAGGGGGTGGGGTTGCCTTGTTAGTTAAGAACAAAATTAAATCTATGGCACTAAACGACATAGGGTCGGATGATGTGGAGTCTGTGTGGGTAAAATTGAGGAACCACAAAGGCAAAAAAACCATAATGGGAGTTATGTACAGACCTCCTAACAGTGGTCAGATCCAGAGGCGCAACATGTACCGGGAAATAGAAAAGGCATGTCAGAAAGGCAAGGTCACGGTGATCATGGGGGACTTCAATATGCAGGTGGATTGGGTAAATAACGTAGCCAGTGGATCCAAAGAAAAGGAATTCATGGAATGCTTACAAGATGGCTTTTTGGAACAGCTTGTCTTGGAGCCCACAAGGGAGCAGGCTATTCTGTACCTAGTGCTATGTAATGAACCAGACTTTATAAAAGATCTTAAAGTAAGAGAACACTTAGTAAGCAGCGATCATAATATAGAACATAGAACAGTACAGCACAGAACAGGCCCTTCGGCCCTCGATGTTGTGCCGAGCCATGATCACCCTACTCAAACCCACGTATCCACCCTATACCCGTAACCCAACAACCCCCCCCTTAACCTTACTTTTTAGGACACTACGGGCAATTTAGCATGGCCAATCCACCTAACCCGCACATCTTTGGACTGTGGGAGGAAACCGGAGCACCCGGAGGAAACCCACGCACACAGGGGGAGGACGTGCAGACTCCACACAGACAGTGACCCAGCCGGGAATCGAACCTGGGACCCTGGAGCTGTGAAGCATTGATGCTAACCACCATGCTACCCTGCTGCCCCAAATATGGTTGAGTTCAGTCTGCAGTTTGAAAGAGAGAAGGCAAAATCGGATGTAATGGTGTTACAGTTAAATAAAGGTAATTACGAGGACACGAGAGAGGAACTGGCGAAAATCGACTGGAAGCAGACCCTAGTGGGGAAGACAGCAGAGCAAAAATGGCAGGAGTTTGTATGCATAATTGAGGACACTGTACAGAGGTTCATCCCCAAGAAAAGAAAGATTATCCGGGGAGGGATTAGACAGCCATGGCTGACAAAGGTCAGGAAATGTATCAAAGAAAAAGAGTGATCCTATAAAGTGGCCAAAAGCACTGGGCAATCAGAAGATTGGGAAGGCTACAAAAACAAACAGAGGTTAACAAAGAGACAAATAAGGAAGGAGAGGATCAAATATGAAGGCAGGCTAGCCAGTAATATAAGAAATGATAGTAAAAGTTTCTTTCAATACATAAGAAACAAACGACAGGCCAAAGTAGACATTGGGCCAATTCAAACTGATTCCGGAAGGCTAGTGATGGGAGACGAGGAAATGGCTGGAGAACTTAATAAATACTTTGCGTCTGTCTTCACAGTGGAAGACATGAGTAATATCCCAAAAATTATAGAGGGTCAGGGGGCTGAGTTGAGTATGGTTGCCATTACAAAAGAGATGGTGCTAAAAAAGCTAAAAGGTCTTAAAATTGACAAATCTCCTGGCCCCGATGGGCTACATCCTAGAGTTCTGAGGGAGGTGGCTGAAGAAATAGCGGAAGCGTTGGTTGAGATCTTTCATAAATCACTGGAGTCAGGGAAAGTCCCGGACGATTGGAAGATCGCTGTTGTAACCCCCTTGTTCAAGAAAGGATCAAGACAAAAGATGGAAAATTATAGGCCAATTAGCCTAACCTCGGTCGTTGGTAAAATTCTAGAATCAATCGTTAAGGATGAGATTTCTAAATTCTTGGAAGAGCAGGGTCAGATTAGAACAAGTCAACATGGATTTAGTAAGGGGAGGTCGTGCCTGACGAACCTGTTAGAATTCTTTGAGGAGGTGACAAGTAGGTTAGACCAGGGAAACCCAGTGGATGTGGTCTATCTGGATTTCCAAAAGGCCTTTGCTAAGGTGCCACACAGGAGGCTGCTGAGTAAGGTGAGGCCCCATGGTGTTCGAGGTGAGCTACTGGCATGGGTTGAGGATTAGCTGTCTGACAGAAGGCAGAGAGTTGGGATAAAAGGTTCTTTTTCGGAATGGCAGCCGGTGACCAGCGGTGTCCCACAGGGTTCAGTATTGGGGCCGCAGCTGTTCACCATATATATTAATGATCTGGATGAAGGGACTGGGGGCATTCTAGCGAAGTTTGCCGATGATACGAAGTTAGTTGGTCAGGCAGGTAGTGCTGAGGAAGTGGGGAGGCTGCAGAAGGATCTAGACAGTTTGGGAGAGTGGTGCAGGAAATGGCTGATGCAATTCAACGTGAGAAAATGTGAGGTCTTGCACTTTGGAAAAAAGAATCCAAGCATAGACTACTTTCTAAACGGTGAGAAAATTCATAAAGCCAAAGTACAAAGGGATCTGGGAGTGCTAGTCGAGGATTCCCTGAAGGTAAACATGCAGGTTGAATCTGTGATTAAGAAAGCGAATGCAATGTTGTCATTTATCTCAAGAGGGTTGGAATATAAAAGCAGCGATGTGCTACTGAGCCTTTATAAGGCTCTGGTTAGGCCCCATTTGGAGTACTGTGTCCAGTTTTGGGCCCCACATCTCAGGAAGGACATACTGGCACTGGAGCGTGTCCAGCGGAGATTCACACGGATGATCCCTGGAATGGCGGGTCTAACATATGATGAACGGCTGAGGATCCTGGGATTGTATTCATTGGAGTTTAGAAGGTTAAGGGGAGATCTAATAGAAACTTACAAGATAATACATGGCTTAGAAAGGGTGGACGCAAAGAAACTGTTTCCGTTAGGCGAGGAGACGAGGACCCGTGGGCACAGCCTTAGAATTAGAGGGGGTAAATTCAGAACAGAAATGCGGAGACATTTCTTCAGCCAGAGAGTGGTGGGCCTGTGGAATTCATTGCAGTGCAGTGGAGGCCGGGACGCTAAATGGCTTCAAGGCAGAGATAGATAAATTCTTAATGTCGCGAGGAATTAAGGGCTACGGGGAGAATGCTGGTAGGTGGAGTTGAAATGCCCATCAGCCATGATTGAATGGCGGAGTGGACTCGATGGGCCGAATGGCCTTACTTCCACTCCTATGACTTATGGTCTTAAAGAGGAATGGAAACTTAAAAACATCAAATCAAAATATGAAAACTAGAAAACTCGGTGAAACAGTCCAACCCCTGCGGTGCCCACCGAGCGTGGAAGGCCTCGAGTGTGCCCGTGGACACCGCACGCTCTCTCTCCAGGGACATCCGGCCGCGGACAAAACTGCGGAAGAGGGTCAGACAGTCCGATCGGATGACCCCATCTGTCGCCAGCTGCTTGGACCTGTTTATGGCAAGCTTTGGTTACCCCATGTTATTTGGGGAATATGAGCTCCCCCAATGAGAGAGGTGGGTGGGGCAATCATTAGCAGTGCAGCTTTATAAATAGAGCTGGCCAGTCTGGTAGCAGCCAGAGAGGGCACCAGTAGTGAACTATTGGTATCGTGTAAATAAAGTTACTTTCTGCTTGACTCTACAAACTTGTGCTGGATTCTTCGTGGCCCTCACTAAAGGTACAAAGCCTCCTTCACATTCACATATCCTCCTTTAAGTCTCAATTTTGTCCCGAGTATAAGGAAAACTATAACTGTGTTGTTCCTCGTGTCTTAATAAAGCTCGTAGTCTCAAAGGTGGAGAAGATGCTTTATTGTGAATTCGTTCTCTCTTCAGAGCTTAACTTACGGCTACCTCAAATGCTGCCTGCCTGTGTGTCTGTGTCCCGCTACAAGGCTTCTTCGTGGCTCTCACTAAAGGTGCAAAGCCTCCTTCACATTCACATATCCTCCTTTAAGTCTCAATTTTGTCCTGAATATAAGGAAACTATAGCAAGAAGTTGGGACCTAATTCTGCATTTGGAGGTCTTGTGGGTAATGTCCCCGCCTCTGAGCCATTAGCTTCGGGTTCGAGCCCCTCCTGCCCCCCTCCCCGGCACCCATCCACCATCACCACCACCACCCATGGACATTTTGGCCAAGGAAGTTCCATTCATAATGCAGTCAAACAGACTGAGTGTCATAAGAACATAAGAACTAGGAGCAGTAGGCCATATAGCCCTTCGAGCCTTCTTCACCATTCAATAAGATCATGGCTGATCTTTTGTGGACTCAGCTTCACTTTCCCACCCGACCACCATCTCCCTTTATTCCTTTACGATCCAAAAAACTATCTATCTTTATCTTGAAAACATTAAATGAAGGAGCCTCAACTGCTTCACTGGGCAATCTTCCACTCTGCCAATGGCTGACAGTAAGAGTGATGGAGACTCCTAGTCAGCCATGCTTGATGCAGAGTGGCACCCCTCAAGCTATGAGCCCCTGGTGACAGACTCCTGTTCCAGGAGTAACTATTTATGGAAGCAGACAAAAGTCTGCCTTAGTGCACCACTAGGTGCGGGAAGAGAATTGGAATTCTGCAATCTCTGAGATGCATGAGAACGTTAATTCAGTTTTCTTTTGTAAGTAATCAACACTTGCGCGATTTGAGTTTTTGCAATTGTTGCAGGGTGAAAATGACCAGTAATGGCCTGCAGACAATCGTTCATACCTCCCATGGGGTGAATATACATGTTGAACAGCTATGGCTGGTATCTCCCTGTCCCTTGTTCCCACAAAACTAGCAAAATATTTTTCCTCAGAGATTCCATGATTCCTGAAGCCCTTGACTCCAGTCACTTGTCTAACAATGATACAGTTTTTACAGATAAATAAAGGAGTTAAAGGTTGACTGAAAATCAAAATATGTTCAGAGACGTAGGGTGGAATTCTCTGCTTTCCCAGCCGCGTGTTTCTTAGCGGCACTCCGTTCGCTGACGGCGGGATTTTATCTTCCCGCTGTTTGTCAATGGGATTTCCCATTGTAACCGCCCCACGAAATCCGCTGGTGGGAGCATTGCTGGAGGAAAAATTGAATCGCAACTGTTATAACCTACCATTGGCTGGCGACTATTGACAATCCCACAATCCTATGGGAGTATGAGCTTCCCCAACGAGGGGGGCGGAAAAATCATTAGCAGACCCCCTGCATAAATAGAGCTGGCCAGTTTGGAACCAGCCAGAGAGAGGAGTGAGCAGCAAGGGAAGTTGCTGCTGCTGTTGTGTATATATATATATATATATGTTATTGGAAATAAATGTTATTTCTTTGTATCCTTAAAACTCGTGCTGGATTCTTCGTGGCCCTCACAAAAGCAACGACCCAAAAAATTCTGACCATTAGGTACGCTTTCCAGATGAGGACCGAAAGGATTATGTCAGTATTTAAATAAAGCGGGCAAGTGGTTTTGGAATCTGTAATCTCAGCTCTTTACATCTCACTTAAGAATTTGTGTCTTAAATGAAGAACTTGTGTTTCTATACCATCGGTTGTCTCTTTATGAAACAATGTTTCTCTGTTACTATCAATCTCACACCAGCAGGAACTGGTTTGTGCTTCACCCCAATCTAAAAGAGACAGAAGTAAGTTTGAAATCAACCTGACTGGAAGGAATTGGTGCGCGACCTCCCGGAAGAGGACATCTTTGAGCTGAAAATTCAAGAAATGTCATTCTGCTATGGTGCGAAACCGAGTTTGAAATGTACTTGGAATGAACTGGATTCCTTGGATACCTTATCAACATAGTTTAGAGTTTATTCAAACACTTTGAAAGTATGAATGTACCCACGGCCTTCCCGAGGGAAGAGAGCTCTGTACATACATGAACAATCAATGGCAGAATCCTCCTCTAACCCCAAGAGCATTAACAAGAGACCGTCAGCTGCGAGTCGATACTGTGGCTACACCTCTACACCCTCAGAACTGAGAAAGCATAAACTGCAATGTTAGCAACAGCAAATTTTAAATATTGCTTTTGTGTCGTTTGTTTATTTCCGGGAAGCATAAATGTGTGTTTGATGTTTGTGTGCAAAACAGAAAGCACCACAGGGTCACTTTGATTCTTGCCTCACTCGGCGGCGAGGACCCGGGTTCGATCCCGGCCCCGGGTTACTGTCCCTACGGACTTTGCACATTCTCACCGTGACTGCGTGGGTCTCGCTCCCACAAACCAAAAATATGGATTGGCCATGCTAAATTGCCCCTTAATTGGCAGAAAAACAATTGGGTACTTTCAATTTTAAAAACGATTCTTGCCTCACCAATGCCCCGAAGTTTGACCTTTTGAATATCGAGGGTTTAAATACTTAGCATGTTTGTGTGAGATTTACTTCCCTGTTATTTCAATAGACTAATTTGTTAATTTATTTTAATGAGGTAGCAATTCTATTAAACATGGCAAAATAAAGGGTTCCATATGAACACATCGGTAGATCAGAGTCTGAAGAGCTGAATTTCAAGGCTTAGTTAAAATGAAGTTTGGATGTTATAGGAACTTGTGACAGACAATGGATTCCAGAGAGTCTTGCTTCACAGAATCATCTGGAACGTGAAAAGCACTTAATCTGATGAGTGAATTTTGCATGGAAACTATGGCATATAATTTATAAATCATTGTAATTATCCTCCTCCTTACATGTTTTCTCCCGTATCTCAGATTTATTGGTGCTGTCAGATGTCTGGTAATTCATAGAAGTGGCCACACTTCAGCTGTGAATCTCCGTATCAAGTGTCAATAGGTTATTCTGCCACAATCACCGTCAAGCTCATACATGTCTGGTAGTCAACAGGCAAAATCACTTCTGAGGAGCTTTAATGCATTTGAATCATTTAACATTTTGCAACAGAGTGGATAAAGTTGCTGTAAGTGTATAAGCAAATGTACGATAGCACAGTGGTTAGCACAGCTGCCTCACAGCGCCAAGGACCCCGGTTCAATTACGGCCTTGGGTGACTGTCTGTGTGGAGTTTGTACATTCTCTCCGTGTGTGCGTGGGTTTCCTCCGGGTGCTCCGGTTTCCTCCCACAGTCCAAAGGTGTGCAGCTTAAGTGGATTGGCCATGCTAAATTGCCCTTTAGTCTCCAAAAGGGTTAGGTGAGGCTACGGGGATAGAGTTGGGCCTGGGGCGGGGTGCTTTTTAAGAAGGTTGGTGCAGACTCAATTGGCTGAATGTCCACCTTCTGCACTATAGGATTCTATGAAACACCTTTCGGCATACTTCTGGCATTGCTACCATGGCTGAATGTCGGAGAATGTCTGAAGAGATTTGGGGGAGACAGGAAAGAAAAAGAGAACAATTTATGTTCTACAATATTTGGTGATCTCCAACGTTGGACCCTAGCACAGCTCCGATTTCTTGTCATTCTGCCATTTGACAGCTGCGCCTTCAGCCTCCCAGGCCATAAACTCTAGGGTTCCTTCCCTAAATGTCTCCACCACGAGAGAATTCTCTCTTGGCTTTGTGTCTCCGCGAATTAACTTAGTCAAAAGCGCAACAGAAATGCTGTCCTTTATCCATTTTATTGCAAAGGGTCACTGCAGAAAGGGTCAGCTGTGGTTCAGTGCCAGAACACTCACTTCTGAGTCAGAAGGTTAAGGGCTCATGAGTATAAGAATCAAGGCTGGCTCATTCGTGCTGCATTGTCAGAGCTCCCAGCTTTTGAACAAAGTTCTAACCGAGGCCCCATGTGTTCTCACAAGTGGATATAAAAACATCCATTGCATTATTTTGAAGAAGAGCAGTGTAGTTAATCCAATATTTGGCCAATATTCAGCCCTCAAGTAACATCACTAAAGAAAAAAGCTGACTATCTGGCCATTATCACATGTGTCATAGACAAACTTTTGTGTTCCTTTTTACTGGCCGTTGTCCATGGGCGGGATTCTGCTGTAATTGTCGGGCATGGGCAACTCTGGCAGAGAGGAGTGGCATGAACCACTCCGGCGTCGGGCTGCCCCAAAGGTGCGGAATCCTCCACACCTTCAGGGGCTGGACCGGCCCCGGAATAGTTTGCGCCGCGCCGGCCGGCGGAGAAAGGGCTTGGCACCACACTAACCGGCGCCGAAGGGCCGCTACTGGCCAGCGCGAGTTGGCGCATGCGCGGGAGCACCAGCCTGTGTTGGCGTCATCCCAGCTCATGCGCAGAGTGCTTCGTCTACGCACCGGCAGTGGGGGACCGCTACAGCTGCCGGTGCGGAAGAATAGAGTGCTGCAATGGCACAGGCCCACCCGCGGATTGGTGGGCCCCGATCATGGGGGCACCTCCCGGGGCCAGTAACCCCCCCCCCCCCGAGAACCCCGGAGGCCTCCTACACCGTCAGGTCCCGCCAGTAAGGACCTACTCTAATTTTCGCCGGCGGGACCAGCAGAAAATGGGCAGCCACTCGGCCCATGGCAGACCGGAGAATCACCGGGGGGGGGGGGGGGGGGGGCACTGCCAGCGACCGCCGACCAGCACGCCGTGATTTCCGCCCCCACCAAATCCCCAGTGCCGGAGAATTCAGCAGCCGGCGGGGGCGGGATTCACGCCGCCCCTCCCCAGCGATTCTCCGACCCGGCGGGGGATCGGAGAATCCTGCCCTATGTGTATTCTTACCCTCAATGATTGTCCTGATTAAATAATTCCAGCAGCAAGCTTTTCGGGAGTTTTAAAATAAAGAAGGGTTATTTATTTTCACGCACTTGCTCTGGATGTTTAAAAAGTGGCATCACTTATTTCTTATTTTCAGTCAAGTGACAAGCCAAAGCAGGGTGTTTTTGTGCTAAGAACTTGGTTGGAACACATTGTAATGTTTTTGTTGGCTGTCCTGATTTATTACAAGAACACTTGTAGTTAAAGTTATAAATGATTTATTAACATTAACTGGGGGTCAACTATATACAAGACAACAGATGAACAACAGCAAAATCATGCTATGCAAGCTCTCTATTTTACTTCCTCCAACCAGTGGCTGGTCAGCTAACTTTTCATTCACTAGTATATTAGTGAGACTCCTACTGGTCAGTCGGTGAATTACAACACAACCATGATATCATCACAGACACGAGCACCACGTGTGCCAATATTTGAAGGTTGTAGTTAATCAAACGGTGGGCTGGATTCTCCGCCATGTGACACCGGCAACACGGGTCATGATCGAGTGGAAAATTGGTGGTCCGACCAAAGATGAGGTTCACACTGGGTGCCAAACTGGCCGCGACATCAAGTCCCCAGCTGGTGGCGAGAATGGAGTTCTCGCCCGCACGCCACCTTGCCATGGGCCAAGGGGGTAATCCTTTAAGAGGGTGCCCCCAAAGTCCATCTGAGGGCCACCCTCCCCCTCCCACAATGCCATACACGCCCAGCCCACCCCCACCAGATCCATATGGTCACACAGAGACCCCTAGCTAAGAAGACAACCCCAGATACCCCTGAATAAAAAAGATCACCGACAGGGACTTCCTAAATGAAATGACCCCAAAAAGTCCCCTTGATATCCCCTAACTAAAGAAATACCCCACAGAAATCCCCTAACTAAAGGACCCCCCCCCCCCCACAGGGACCCCTAACTAAAGGGACCCTCAAAGGACCACCTAAATAAAGAGATATCCCCCCCCCAGAACCCCTAACTAGAGGGTTCCCCCACACCAGCACAGACCCCCCCCCAGAAAAGATCCCTGTGTCTGAAGCTAGAGAGCAGTCCAGACAGTGAAAACAGTTACAGTTATAACACTCACCTAGCAATGCCAGGGAGAGAGTTAAGTGCTGTCAATTTCCAGCTCAACACTTCAAAATCACTCAAGCATTAAGGGGAGTCATTGGAATGCACTTAACTCTCTTTGATGTGGTTGATTTTTGTAAACATTGTGGTTACAGCACTTAGAGTGAAGAAGATGAATGAAGCAAGGCTTATAGCTGTTTTATGGGAGCTGTCAATCACAGCCCACTACCCGAAATTAATGATTGGCTTTCAGCTAATGGGTCTGAGAGGTTTAAACACAGATTACAGCTGGAGATGCGGTGCATCCAGGCGAGTGTTACAACTGTTTATTCACTTCCCCTGTCTGGACTGCTCTCTCGCTTCATGGTACAGATCACTTTTCTGGGGGGAGGGGTCTGTAGGGGGCCCCTCTAATTAAAGGGTCTCTGGGGGGGGTCCCATTAGTTAGGGGGTCCTTTAGTTAAGGGGTCTCTGGGGGGTATCCCTTTAGTTAGGATGACCCTGTGTGGGATTGCTATTTAGGTGGTCACTGTCGGGGGGGGGGGGGTGCCTCCCTGATTAGGGTGGTCACTGTGGGGAGTCTCCCCATTTAGGAGGGCTGTGTGGGGGGTCTCCCTATTTAGGGGGTCCCTGTGGGGGGTGGGAAGGTTAGGTCACCCCCCCCACTTGAGAGAAGGGGGGGCGCCGTACAAATCCTGGGGAGGGGGCTGCTTTGCGACACGGGGGTGGGGGGGGAGGGGGCTGATTTGCAGTGCGGGGGGGGGGGGGGTGGCTGGCTGTGAAACTTCCCTATCGGCTGCCCGCTCAAAACAATGGCCTGACAGCAGGATTCCCTCAGGAATCCTTCATATTCCTCGCCATGCATAAATATGCGTGCCGAGGGATACTGACTTGCTTCCTGATCTGCACTCCCAGCAAATCAGTAGCACTTCTCCTCTGGCGGGACTACATCTCCAAATGGAGAATTCTGCCAGGTGTTTCATTTTAGAGTTACAATATTCAGGGACATTTAAGACAAGTGAATACTTTGAATTGGCTACGATGGAGATTTTCTTGCCTTTTTCTAACAGCACAGTGCCAAATCAGTGAGGAACGTCAGAACGTAGTCTGGCTGTTTTGTAAGTAGCTCTACTGTCTCCCAAGTCTAATCCATTTATATTTTAATGCACCACTAATTGTGCATGCAAGACCCTGAATCAGATGGGAACTGGCACTTAAACTGATCGTCAAGATACTTCAGTATATTTTTTACTGGCTTTCATTAACAGTTCTGTACTGTATCCTATCAATAAATATATAACACTTTGATTCCTCAACTATTCTCTATTAACTATGATGAGACAGAAATCTCTGAACCAAGGTCAGGAATGCTCAGCCTGGCGGTGTGGTGGAGGTAGATTCAACTGAGGCATCCAAGAGGGCATTAGATGATTATTTGAATAGAAATAATGTGAAGGGATACAGAAAAAGGCAGGGGAATTGCACTAAGTCACAATGCTCTTTTGGAGAGTTGGTGCAGACTAGATGGGCCAAATGGCCTCCTTTATACTTCTGTGATACTGTGATCTTACTCATGATGCGACCATCAATTCACCAGAAACAGAGAGTAGATGTAAACTGTGGCTTTAATCGACTAGAACAGTGCCTGCCTGCGACTGCTCTGCTACTGAGAGCTGCCTACAGAGCTACTGCTCTTTATACCTCCCCTCAAGGGGAGGAGCCAGGGGCAGAGCCCACAAAGGCACCAATATGATACATCACAGGTAATACCTTACAATGGTCCATAGGTGGAGCCCTCATGGGCAACAGCATAGTACAGTTACATATATGGTGAATGGTTACTGCAATAAGTTCACCACAACGCATTCCCCTCACTTTCACAAAAACAAAGATTACGTCTGAATGAAGATTATTACAGTTATTATTCATAGTTATCACTTTGTGGAAGGCCTACAGTTTCTATATGACATTGATGCTTTAGCTGAAGTGAATGTCTTGTAAAGCAGAGGATTCTCAATAATCTGTGAGGATTCTGGTAGTCAAATTTCCAGTAGGTTGGTTCTCAGATGAAGTTGAAGTTGGAATGGGTTGGGGGAAGTCCTTCTTCCGCTTTCAAGGTATTACTGTTTATGTCCTTGGCTACTCGGCTGATTTTTGGTGTGTTCAATGGCTTTTGATAGAACTCCGCATCTAAGCAGCTTCATACCGAATTCCTAAAGGCGACAACAAAATTGTTTCCTCATGATGTGACTTGTATTTAGAAAAGGGATGGTGTGTTGATTACGCACCCTATGTTATCACTTGACATCTGGAGATTCACCCAGCCTAGTATGGATGAGGGAAACCATCATATCCATCTAACAAACATTGAAATTCAATGTTCCTTTTGCCCGTAGTGAAACAGAAAGATGAGCAGCCTAGAAGGTTGCAGTTCTTTTGCTGGCGGCCCATCCTTAAGCAAAGGGATGTGTGAATTCACTGGATGACTGTGAATGTCAGCGTTTAATTAGATATTTGCTTGAGACTCATTTTGTCTGGTGTTCAGATTGCCAAAGGTCTCATGGGTTTGCAGTGGCCATTTTACTAGTCTGCTTGTGTTCAAAATGTTAAAGTATTGACTGAATGTTCATAATATATAGGAACAAGACACATTGGTATATGTGAAAGCTTGCTGTGCACAAATTGCCCGCCATATTTCCTACATTACAATTGTGACTAGGTTTCCAAAGTGCTTCATTCGCTGTCAGGGACTTTGGGGAACTCTGAGGATGTGAAATTTGTTACATAAATGTATACCTTTCTCTAAACACCTCTATCCTTTTTCAATGTTCTCCTTAATACCTAACTCTTGAATCGAACTCTTGCTAACTTCTAATATTCTGTTGCTGAGTGTCATATCCTGTTTAATAGTGCTTCTGAAAAGTGCGGTGTGACATTTTGCTGTTTTTTTTAAATCGCATTTTATTCACACTTGTATCAAAGTAGATTACAGCAAATAAACACGCCGGGAAACATTCTTCCCGACAATCAACTGTACAGTTTGTACAGATGTTCCTCCTTTTTCACCCCCCCTCCCCATCAACCCCCCCCCCCCCCCCCCCCCCCCCCCGCGACGAACAGCTCCTCAAACACGGTCACAAACATCCCCCACCTTCTCTCGAACTCCCCAACTCGAAGGCCACAACATCGGCTTCCCCCTCCCCATGAGCTCCGGCTTCTCTGAAACCCCACATATCGCCATCAAAGGGTCCGGGTCCGCTCCCTCCTCCACTATCCTGGCTAAGACCACGAACACTCCCGCCCAGAAGACATTTTGCTATGTTAAAGACAAAGTTGTTGTTATGTGTGTCAGTTAATGTAGTCATAGCATTGATATCTGAGAGAAAGCACAATTTTAAATCCATAAGAAAGTAGAAGCTGTCACCTCAGAAAGAGGAAGATAAAGTATAGCTGATATCGAGATTTTGTCAAAAGCACAGCAGAGTGTAGTAAACCAAGTGATATAATAAACTCCCGACTAGAAAGTGAGCGGTCAGGAATGTGGATGACACCGAGAAATGTCCTAAAGTAGAAAAGCTGTTGATTAATGGAACAGGTTAATTCACAGCTCGGAGCAAACATACAAAGGTCAACTTTAAAGGGATATTCTTATCATCAAGATATGCTTATCATTTTGTTGTTGATGCTGTAGTAAGAGACCTTCCCATCTATTTCTTTTGTTCCCATTTCTTTCAAGTTATTTTATTGTTTTGGTCCGTGGATCTAAATGGGAATGTGACTTGAAGGCAGAAGATTCAAGGTTGAAGCAGCCTGCTTGTCAGGACGCTGTGTTCCCAGGTCTTTGTATTTAATCCAGACTCCTCGATACCAAGTGGATATCAGGAACCAGAGGCGGGATTCTCTCAGCCCGGGGCTGGGCCAGAGAATCACCACGAATCGCGCCGCACCGCCCCGACACTGGGACGTGATTCTCCGCAGAGCAGGGACCGCTCTACGGAGATTCCCCACCCAGGATGGGCCGAGCGGCAGTACCGAAAAACCCGAGTCCCGCCGATGCCACTCTAACCTGCTCTTAGCCAGCGGGACATTGGCATGGAAGGGTCCGGGGGCGGCCTATAGGGGAGGGAGGGTGGGTCGCACTACGGGGGTGGTCTTCACTGTGGTCTGGCCTGCGATCGGGGCCCACCGATCGGCGGGCCGGCCTCTCGGGCTGGGTGTCTTCTTTCTTTCGCGCCGGCCCCTGTAGCCCTATGCCATGTTGCGCCGGGGCCGGCGCGGAGAAGGGAGCCATTGCGTGCGTTGGCGCCAGTGCCACTGCACATGCACGGACCCCGCAGCACCCAATTGACGACGGGATCAGCAGCTGGCCAGCTGGCCGAGCTGGCTCCCAGTAGGGGCCAGAATTACTGATCCTGAGGCCATGTTGACGCTGTCGGGAAAAGCGACGGCGTTTACGACGGTGTCAGCACTTAGCCTCAGGATCAGAGAATCCCGCCCCAGGTTTGGAGGGAGTCGGATTGATTGGTTGACGGGCAACTGGAGGGTTGGCCTGGGACAGTGTTCTACCTGACAATGGTCATTGATTGGTTCCTGCGTGATGCTTTCTGACAGCTTGGAAGGGGACGGAATGCTTTCTCTCTCTCTCTTGGTAACTGAAGTGAAAGAACTGCTTTATTATTCTGCAAGCAATGAGTGTCCGGCACATCTTTTGCTGTGAACTTGGAATGATGCTGATTCTGCAGAGAAGACAGACAACCTTGCCTGAGAAAACCATCTCAAGCCTAGCAGGAAGAAGTATCAAATTGAAAGCTGAATTTCAGAAACAAAAAATAACTAGAAATCATCCCGGATCTCGAATAATGACAAGTCAGTATACGGAGGGAGATAGAGAACCTTGTGGTGCAACGACAACAATCTATCCCTCAATGCCAGCAAAACGAAAGAGCTGGTCAATGACTTCAGGAAGCAAAGTATCACACACACCCCTGTCTGTATCCACGGAGCCGAGCTTGAGATGGTTAACAGCTTCAAATTCCTATGGGTACACATCGCCAAAAATCTGTCCTGGTCCACCCACGTCGACGCTACCACCAAGAAAGCACAACAGCGCCTAGACTTCCTCAGAAAGCTAAGGAAATTCGGCATGTCCACATTGACTCTTATCAACTGTTACAGATGCACCATAGAAAGCATCCTATCGGGCTGCATCACAACCTGGTATGGCAAATGCTCGGCCCAGAACCGCAAGGAACTTTAGACAGTCCTGAACGCAGCCCAGTCCATTACACAAACCTGCCTCCCATCCATTGACTCTATCTACACGTCCCGCTGCCTGGGGAAAGCGGGCAGCATAATCAAAGACCCTTCCCACATGGCTTACTCACTCTTCCAACTTCTTCCATCAGGCAGGAGATACAAAAGTCTGAGAACACGCACAAACAGACTCAAAAACAGCTTCTTCCCCGCTGTTACTAGACTCCTAAACAACCTTCTTATGGACTGACCTGATTAATACTACACCCCTATATGCTTCACCCGATGCCGGTGTCTATGTATTTACATTGTGTACCTTGTGTTGCCTTTTATGTATTTTCTTTTTATTTTCTTTTATTTTCATGTACAAAATTATCTGTTTGAGCTGCTCACAGAAAAATATCTTTCACTTTACCTCGGTATACGTGACAGTAAACAAATCCAATCAAAGAATATTATGCTTTTATTTTTATTAATATTTTCATTCCCTTTCCTCCACCCTTTCCCCTCTGTTGTTTGTCTGTGTGTGTGTAGAAAGAGTGGTGGCAAGAAAAGGTTGGGAAAGTGGCAGTGGATAGTCAGTTACATTTTCTGTCTGTTTAATTATAATATTGCACATAACAAAAGGTTACTTGTGTTAAAGTCACAAACCTGGTGACTATAGTTTATTGGGCTCAACCAAAGCCCTCGGGTATTTTAAATAAAATCTCATTTCACCTGTGTTGTGACTCTGGGTCCAGTGGGGCTGGAGTTGACTGTGCACTAGCCCAGGGTGTTGTGACACTGTGGATTTGGGGCAGATGATAATGATGATGATATGGAAACTGTGAGCATCTCCACAGATATTATTTGGTTTAAAGCAATTCCGCAAAGGCAGGGAGACTCCACAAAGAGGTGTCTCTGTCAGGATTGAGATTCAAAGTCCCGTTTCCCCACTCAAATGTCACGTCCTATCATAACACTGGAGTCCCAAATCATCTCTCGCTATAATATGTGCATAATTAAAAGAATTGGAGCAACTTTTCTCATTAACCGACACCAAGCTATCGGTGTGCTGATTTTACAGAGGCGTCAATTAGTTGCTGTACTCAGGTGAGTAGCATCGCTGATTCTGAGGAGCACAGTGTGGTCGCAGTGCACCAGGACTTCCCATGGTGCCGTTAAAATCATTCTGCAACGTTATTACCTGTGATAATGATAACATTTACAAGCTGGAGTTTCTGATTACTACAGAGAAATAAGAACATTAAGGTCAGTTGCTGTCAACGAGTTTCTCATTCTCCATATTCATATATCATTAAAGAAAATTTAAATTTGTTGTGAATCATTTCTCTGTGCAACATGCCCCCTTTGTCTTGCTGCCCATCTTTTCCCTTCGAAATTATTTTCTTGGCTCCCGGAGGCATAAACATATAAACTCATAGAAAAGTGTAGCTCTCCTTGTTTACAAGATTTGCCAATTCTCCTGTTAATTGATAGAATCAATTAGAAATAATATAGTGTAAATTTTGTGCCTTCATCACATGGACCGCACTCTGCTGGAGCTGAGCACCTCAGTTTATTAAGCCTGTCCACATTACATTTTACAGCTCTGATGAAGGGCAGGAAATATATTTTATGCCCACGTCTCTTAACCTCGACATTATTTAGGCTGTGATTGAAGGTGGCAGGATTTATTGAGAGAGTCGTTAGCAATGTATTTGGGATCTCGGGCTTCATAAATCAAGGTACGGAGTACAAAAACAGGAAAGGTATGCTCAACCTTCATAAAGCTGGAGGCCGCACTGGAGTATTTTTTTTTCTTTCAGTTTTGGCCACCCTGTTTTTGGAAGGATGTGAAGGTCGTTATTCCCGGAACGGTTCTCAGAAGGCGGGACTTTAGCCACAAGGTTACATTGGACAAGCTGAGATGATTCTCCCCTGGGGCAAAGGAGGTCGAGGGGAGATCTGTTACAAGTGCCCAATATTATGGCAATGTCGGATGAGCTAGACAAAGAAAAGCTGCTCCTGACGCAGATTGAAGTCTTGGGGCAAGTGATACAGTGGGGAATGTGAGGGAGGATTTTTATTCAACGCAGCATCTGGTAATGAATGACTTGGAACTCGCTGCCCATGAGGGTGGTTGAAGCAGAATCAATGATTTCAAAAGGAAATTGCTGGGCACTTGATGGAGATAAACTTGGAGAGCTATAGGGGTTGAGTGGAGACTGACTCTGGATTGCTCTACAGAGAGCTGGCAAAGACTGGATGGGCCAAATGACTGCCTTCTCTTTCTGAATGGCTCCAGGATTCTATGATTTATCAGAAAGAGATAATTAGTGCTTTCTTTAAATTCAAAATTACATTCTCCTGACACTGTCCTCAATATAGAATGACCTTTATCATCAATATAGCTGTTAGCAAATTATCAGATTTGAAAGAAGCATAGAATCATAGAATTTACAGTGCAGAAGGAGGCCATTCAGCCCATCAAGTCGGCACTGGCTCTTGGGAAGAGCACTCCACCCAAGCCCACGCCTCCACCTTATCCCCGGAACCCAGTAACGCCACCTAACCTGTGAATCTTTGGACTATGGGAGGAAACCGGAGCATCCGGAGGAAACCCACGCAGACACTATAATTTTAACCATAATTGTTTTTTTTCCATGTTTTTTCTTGTAATGTTCTTGCTTTTGCTGAAGATAATGGGAGGGATGTTGCCGCTGGCAGGATCTTCCAATACCACTGAAGGCACAAAACGGCATAGACATCGGAGGGACCGGAAGTTCCCACCAGCGGCCAATGGCGAGCCGCCTCCGGGTTGAGTGGGGGGGGGGGGGGGGGGGGGGCAGCTGCAGTGGGATTAAAATTTATTTGGGCCTATTTCTAGATTCAGAATTGGCGTAATTTTGTAGCACAATTAATAAATGAATTTGGTCACGAACCCATGAGATGATCAGGAAGCCAGAGCTAGTTCCATTGTAGATGGACAGCTCACCAACCAGGGGCTTAACTATACTGTGCATCTGACAATAGTTAACGGCAACCTGCAGCGTTTAACGGCACACACCGTCTGCCAGCAACCAGAAGACAGTTTTGGAGATGGCAGCCCAAAGTGGCCCTCTGCTTCTTAGATACAGCGCTGGAGGTTCTGGTAAGAGGAGATCAGCAGGTCGAGGAGGATGTTGTCTTCCTACTTAGTGGCAATAAGGTCCCCCATCAAGCTGCTGGCAGCAGTGGGCACACAGCAGCATCAGTAGCACTACCTCAGGACATGGCCGCAGGAAAACAGTGGTAAGACTCTTAACTCCTGTCAGTAACTGTTCAACCCTGTATGACCAGATGTCACAGTATCCACGACCCTTCCCTCCCCAAGAACCAGCACTTTCCTCCATTCGCCAGTCCACGTCACACTGTTAGACTCTCTCTTCCTTCTACGCTTCTCACTGTTGTTGTCTTCAGCTCCACACACCGCTGACACCCTTCAAACACCAGCAACTACTGTTCGACCTTGGCGTGCATCTCACTGGGCAAACAGCGACACACTCCTTTCTATCCTGCAGGGTTAGCTGGTGAACGATAATGGAGAGGCGGGACTATTCAGGCCTTCCCCCCCCCCCCCCCCCCCCCGCAATCATGGAGGACGTGAAGTACACTGCAGCATTAGCTGATGGCAGGAGCATGTTACATGGCGAGGTTGCATCTCACAGAGTTTTTAACTCTCTTCCACCTGGGTGCCTTCTCACTGACCTCTCACCCACACACATTATTGTACAACGTAACAAAGTGCAGCTTACCTTCCGTAGCCACTAATCGGCTCTTCCTATCCTTAACACAAAATGCCAATTTTTAATCCGAGTCTTTGCTTTGAGGTCAGTAAAATATCAAGCACCCAGGTGGGTAAGGAGATGGCACAAAACATCAGCAAGGTGACATTGCTTCACTCGACCTTCCTTTAACAAACAACAGTTCATAACCTGGCACTGTAGGGTGTAAGTTAGGGAGATCTGTATTGGGAGAGTCGCCAAGACACTCGTGCACAGGAGTATGGGCAAGGGATGAACCAACCATGGAGGAACTTAGTAAAAAAAGGGCATGTGTCTTGGCCCTGCTGGAGAGGGCAATAATGAGAATAAACGGAACATTGATTTGCCCCTCAACAACTTGGTGAAACGCAACGGAATTTCTAGCTCCATTTTTTGTGCAGATCGTACAGTTCCCATGACTGTTACCTATTGTCCAGCACCTTCACCAAGTTACAATTCTTTGGTTGTCAATCTAAACAGCCAAAATTATTTCCAAGAGAAACAAGCTATTCAGCACATGAGTGACGGGATTATCATTCTTTAGTTCCATTAATTTCCGAGTTACTGATGCTGTACTTAACATTAATTGTATTAAGTTCCTGTCCTTTATCCACTATTAATTTTTTCGCGACCTCCGGCAAGTTACTTTCCAACTGTAAATACTGAGGCAAAGTAATTGTTCAGCATGCCTGCTATTTCCCCATTATCACAGACAATATTCCATTTACAGATTTTAGTGAACATTGCTGTTCACCACCCGCTTTCCCTTGATATAACTATAACATTTCTTCTTATTGATTTTGACATCCCTTGCAAATTTCCTTTCATAATCCCTTTTAGTCGCTCATAAGATGCTTTGTGATCCTTTGCTGGTCTTTGTATCTATCCTATTTGTCCCGATCTGTGCTGTGTTTTGCATTTTCATAAGCCCTTTCTTTTAGTTTTATGCTGTCCTTAACCTCTTGGTTGTTGTAGTAATCCACGGGAGGCAGGAGTTCCGTCACCACACCAATATTTATTTACAATAACGATATTACAGGAGCAGCTACAAACAGTGCTGCTAGCAGTCCAGTCAACTTAAGACTGCTCACAAAGCCTACACAGGTGATTATATGGGCCCCCTTAATGAGCTATCATTGAGGGAGCTCATACTCCAATTGGCCAACCAATAAAGCCAATTGGAGTTCATTACAGTTGTCCAAAGCTGTTTTGTTGTGAAGTGGGGCCTTTTCTTCTCAGGTGTATATACTCGCCTGCGGCGGCGACCCCGAGCAACATGGCGGACCCACATGGTGGGCCAGCCCCACCGATATAGGCCCACCCAGATCCGCAGCCGCCACTCCGAGCTCCCAAGGGGTGGAACCATGAGTGAACCACGCTGGTGGGAACTCGGCCAGTTCTCGGCAGAGAATCGCCGCGGGGGCCTTTTTCAATGGCCCCCGAACGGTGATGCATCGACCGCGAGCGCGTGACTGGCGGCGATTCTCCGGTCACCGGAGAATCGCGGGAAGGCGTCGGACCCCATCATGGGTCCGCGCCGTACGCGATTGCGCTGATGAGGCTCGGAGAATCCCGGCCATGGACTCCACTGGATGTTTTCCCCTCATTATATCCTCAGTCACCATTGAGGTGATAGTATTTCTAATCAGTAAGGCTACTCCACCCCTCTGTCCCTCATGTCCACTTTATAACCAGCTATATTTAGTTCCCAGTCCCGACCATCCTGCAGCCATGTCTCTGTGACAGCAACTGCATCATAATCTTCAATTTGCACTTGAGCCTGCAATTCATCTAGTTTATTCTTTACATTCCGTGCATTTGCAGAACTCTTAATTGAGCTATTTCCCTTCACGTGTCCCTCAGCACTTATGATTTATTCACTTGCTTATTACATTTTTCTTCAGGTTTAACCGGTATATTCCTTGTAGTTTTGCCATTAGCTGCAGTTCCTGAAGTTGGGTTCCTGACTATTTCTTTACTCACTGCCCTGCTACTTGTTTTTGGAACTGTATTGAGTTCCCCTGAGGCCTCCCCCTCTGGCATTTTTGCTAGTTTAAAGTCCTTGGTAGGGTGGGAAACTGAGAAAAAAACTTTTTCCATCTTGGGCAGGAAGGGGGAGGGCCTCAATCTGAAGGCTGCCTCACAGTTGGGGATGCCCTCTCCTCTGGGACCTTGGACCTCCAGACCTCTGGGCTTTCCATCACTTTGACCTACACGCCGATGTCGTGATCGCCCTCCTCTTGGACCTCGAGGGTGCCCCTGAACCTCCTTCTCTGGGACAACCGGGATTTACCTTTCCGACTTAGTCCCAGGCAGAGTACTGCAGTACCGCTTCTGGCCACTGCATCGCTGTGGGTGGCTGTGTTGGCGTGCTGTCGGTCAATCTGACCAGCCAGCATCTCTCACGGATGGGACTTCCTCCCAAGGGCAGTCTTGCCCACTGCCAATCAACACTCAAGTGAGCATTAAATGGCAGTGGGCTTCCGAGAGTCAGCGGCTGCGCGCTATCCGCCGACTCTTTGGATAGCGAGTGCCGATCGCTAGCCATCCTTAAAACGTTAAGTATATTATGGGCAGAATTTTCCCATCCCTTTACCGATGGGCTGGGAGGCAGGAAGGTTAATATTGGGGAAAGGCATTGGGAAGCCCAATGTCTTCCCATTGTCATGGCTTATTGCCAGAGATGGGAACCTCAGCAACAAGGCCACCCACCAATTGAGCCGCTCAAGTGCCAATAAATGGCCACTTCCTGACCCACTGGCATATTCCCGAAGTTGGGAAGGCCCTCCTTTATGGTCGCTCCAGGATCCACAGAGGGGACTACCGGCGGCGATGACCAATCCCATGGCTAAGCGGTGTCACTACTCAAATGTGAACCCCCACACACCGATCATCGTTCCTGGGCTGGCGGGACTGACATGAGGGGGGATCTCATAGAAAACTATAAAATTCTAACAGGGCGAGACAGGGTAGATGCAAGAAGGATGTTCCCAGTGATGTGTGTGTCCAGAACCAGGTGTAACAGTCTGAGGATACGGGGTAGGCCATTTAGGACAGAGCTGAGGAGAAATTTCTTCACTCAGAGAGCGGTTGGCCTTCGGAATTCGTTACCACAGGAAGTAGTTGAGGCCAAAACATTGTACGTTTTCAAGAAGCAGTTAGATATAGCACTTAGGGCAAAGGGAATCAAAGGATATGGGGGAATTAGGCTATTGAATTGGATGATCAGCCATGATTGTAACAAATGGTGGAGCAGGCCCGAAAAGCCGAATGGCCCTTCCTGCTTCTATTTTCGATGTTTCTATCAGGCCCGGCCTGCCTCGAGTGACTCTCCCCTTCATCCTGCAGCCTCAGCCATGGCCACAGTTAGCGATGGCACTGCCGAGGTTGGCGAGCTGTCAGCTCTTTGATGGGGCTGGCAGCTCCAGGAGGTAAGCCACCATCCTTGTTTGATTGAAGGTCCCGGTTGTGGTGATCACAAGTTAACTAGATGCAATACAACTGAGCAAACACTAGAGGGGGCACGGGAGAGCCATATAAATAGACGGGGACAGGAAGTGAGGACACACTTCACTGAGGGCAGAACTTGGAGCAACACAGATACACCCACATCAGCTAGGAACACTGAAGGTAGCCGTAGGTAGAGCTCTGAAGAGTGAACGAACTTACAATAAAGCATCTTCTCCACATTTGAGACTACGAGCTTTATTAAGACACGAGTAACAACACATGGTACCCAGGAGTGGCTTCAGACGCTTACTACAGGACAACTCAGTGGCAGACACAGAAAACTCAAAATGGCATGGAAATCTCCTACTGGACATTTGACTTGGGAAGACATCGCTAATTCGAGGATGTGGCTTGGACACCCAGAGCAGCTAGACCTGACTGGCAATGTAAGAGGTATCTGGAAAAGGTTTAAACAAATGTTTGATTTGGATCTCGTAGCTAATGAGGTACAAGACGCCTCCGACAACATTAAAATAGCAATTCTCACCGCAGGGCCTGTAAATAGGAAAGTGTATAATGGATTTAAGTACTCAAAAGATGAAGACAGAAACAGCTTACAAACGTTACTAAACAAATTTGAAGAGTACTGTGAGAAATTTGAACAGCAAGACATACTCAGAGTCCAAACTGCACAGAGACTGAGTGATGCAAAACTTAAAAAATCACGAAAAGAACAAGAAATCGCGAATGCAAAGAACAGATCAAAAAGAAGAAATAACACGAATTTCTCACAAAGCCAAAACGCTGAAACCCAGTCCAGATCGGGAAGAGAAGGTAACTTACAACTTTTAGAAATCCAGTCCAGATGGGACAGAAAAATCGCTGAAATCCGCGAAAAAATGGCGTCGGAGCACATTTTGCAGTCTCCGGTAAGCAAAGAACTACAAATTGCGTCTGCGCATGCGCCGGAACCGGAAGCCGTGCATGCGCAGTTTAAAAAATATCGCGTTACCGATCGTTATGCGCATGCGCCGGAACCGGATGCCGCGCATGCACAGTTCAAAAAATATCGCGGTGCCGATCGTTATGCGCATGCGCAAGCCGCGCATGCGCATTCAAAAAAAGTGTCGGTCGCGGATCGTAATGCGCATGCGCAAGCCGCGCATGCGCAATGGAAACAAAACCGCGCAGTGAAGGAAGAAGGCCGATTTGCGCATGCGCAATGCATTCCTGCGCGTGACGTCATGACGTCTGAGCATCCCGACCACGCCCACTTAAAAGGGAAATACCCGAAAATTGAAAACAAGACACTTAAAGTGGTAAACACAAATTTTCTTGCCTCAGAACACAGAAAATCGCCTGAACTTAAACCAACAGTTAAAAACAACTTGCACAACACCCTGAAAAAAGCAGTCTGCACCACCCAAAGTGAAGAGAACAAAAAGAATTCCGAAACAACAAAAGATGATTTGTTTTTCGAAGATTACCTCTCAGACATGGCTGAGTCAGTCGGATATGCTTATCACAGCATCAGCGACACGGTCGCAAAGCACAACACGAACCAACTCGTGGTAGATGAATCCAACCAAGATGATTTGGTTTTCAAAGAATACTACTCAGACATGGCTGAGTCAGTCGGATATGCTTATCACAGCATCAGCGACACGGTCGCAAAGTTCAACACGAATCAACTCGTGGTAGAAGAATCCAACCAGGATGATTTGGTTTTCGGAGAATACTACTCAGACACAGCTGAGTCAGTCGGATATGCTAATCACAGCATCAGCGACACGGTCGCAAAATTCAACACGAATCAACTCGTGGTAGAAGAAGCCAACGAAGATGAAATGGGTTTCAAAGAATACTACTCAGACATGGAGGAGTTATTTGGACATGCTGATCACAGCATCAGCGACACCGTTGCAAAGCTCAACACGACTCTACTCATGGTAGATGAATCCAACACCATGATGCCATGGCAGCTCGTCGATACATTGGATGACAGCAATACCCTAGACGAAGACGACGCCACACAGAGAGCACAGGAAGACTCCACAGAGCGAGCGATGACAGGCTCCATAGTGCGAGTGATGAAAGACTCCAAAAGGGATGCAAGCAAACACTCCCTGGCGAACGCCATGCATGAACAAGACCATGAAGGTAAACCCGCTGTATCTGAGCAACCGCAAGCAGACTATGAAAGTCTACCAAGCTCACAGGAACAAAAAGAAGACAATGCACCTCTACCCACTGCATGCGAAGACAGTGACAAGGTGATCACACTCGACGTACAGGATCACAGCGAGACTGACAGTTCTCAGCTTGCCTGTACCGAAGCACACAGCGAAAACAGTAACAAGGTGATCGCACTCGACGTACAGGATCACAGCGAGACTGACAGTTCTCAGCTTGTCTGTACAGAAGCACAGAGTCGGCCCACCCAAGAGTCCAGAGAGACCAAGCCGAAAGAAAACATGCAGATTTTGACTCCAGAAGAGGAGCACCTGGAGTCCAGAGAGACAACGCCGAAAGAAACCATGCAGATTCTGACTCCAGAAGAGGAGCACCTGGAGTCCAGAGAGACCAAGCAAAAAGAAACCATGCAGATTTTGACTCCAGAAGAGGAGCACCTGGAGTCCAGTGAGACAACATCAACAGAAATCATGAAGATTTCAACTCCAGAAGCGGAGCACCAAGAGTCTAGAGAGACCACGTCAAGTGAAATCATGCAGATTTGGACTCCAGAACAGGAGCGCCAGAGGTCCACAGACACCACGTCAATTGTAATCATGGAGGTTTTGACTCCAGAAGAGGAGCGCCAAGAATCCAGAGACACCGCGTCAAATGGAATCGAGAAGAATTTGACTCCGGAAGAGGAGCACCAAGAAAGCAAAGATGAGGAATCCAATTCTCCACAAACGATTGATGTCACCTGCACCGATGCAACATCAGATCATTCGCACCACTCTCGAGACGAAATGCTCAATGACTCAAATTATCAACTCGGGACACGAATAGAGTATAACAAGAAAAACAACAGTCAAAAGAAGCACAGCAGAAACGGGACAAACAACAGCAAGAACAAAAGCAACATGAAGCGCGACAAGACCAACAACAATAGCAAGAAGCACAGCAGAAACGAGAACGACAACCGAAAGAACAAAAGCAACATGAAGCGCGACAAGACAAACATGTCATGGGATGACAACGAATCGCACAAACTCACGTCTGCTCCAGAACGAGCAAGCACACCAGCATCCAAGGCGGATGAGACAATAAATCAACACCACAAGCACAGAAAAAAGGCCATGCCAGCGAACATCAGTGAGGTGACCATGCAAACACCTCGGGATGATGCATTGGGTACTTAAAATAACAAGGAACACCAACAACATTCACAGCGGACTTGCAATATCAATATCACCACGTCATCAACAACAACAAAAAGAAAAAAAAAAAAGCTCTGAAAAAAATTCATCAAGTTTGGACTCATAAATGTTTTTATTCAGATTGGACATATAACTACATTGGCTTTGTACAATATGCAATAGCACCATCACCTGTATAGATACGCATATCATAAGTAACTGTTTTCTACAATTTTCTTTAACGATGTACAGCAAATATGTAAAGAGAAAAAGGGGGATGTGGTGATCACAAGTTTACTAGATACAAAACAACTGAGCAAACACCAGAGGGAGAGCTATAAATACACCGGGACAGGATGTACAATTTTCTTTAACAATGTACAGAAAATATGTAAAGAGAAAAAGGGGGATGTGGTGATCACAAGTTAACTAGATGCAATACAACTGAGCAAACACTAGAGGGGGCACGGGAGAGCCATATAAATAGACGGGGACAGGAAGTGAGGACACACTTCACTGAGGGCAGAACTTGGAGCAACACAGATACACCCACATCAGCTAGGAACACTGAAGGTAGCCGTAGGTAGAGCTCTGAAGAGTGAACGAACTTACAATAAAGCATCTTCTCCACATTTGAGACTACGAGCTTTATTAAGACACGAGTAACAACACACCGGTTAATCGGCCACTGCAAGGCCGCCCCGCCACCCGCCTCAATTGCATGCTGGGTTTACCAAGTCAGCCATTAAGGGAGCATTAAAGCTGAACTGAATCAGTTCTCTAACATAAAAGCAAATTACTGCGGATGCTGGAATCTGAAACGAAAGAGAAAATGCTGGAAAATCTCAGCAAGTCTGGCAGCATCTGTCGATCGGCTCCAGCTTTTAGTCTCGGTGCTGAGACATCGTCAATGTTGACAAAATTCAACCCGTAATGTGTGAGAATGAATCACCTTACTCTCCCTGGCTAGTCGCACAAAGTTACTGATGTCTGGCGACAATCCAGAAAGAGGAACAAATCTCGAGTTGTGGTTTTACTAATTCTGGTTTGGCTGAATACAGGTTCAGCTCAAGAATGCCAATATTTCATGACGTTCTAACTCACATAGCATGACCCAGCTACAAATAATATGTTGGACCTCCCCCTGACTTAGGGATGATGTGTCAATTATTTTAGAAACCCCTACCATTTAACCTTTCCTCAATTAATTTTGACAACCGTTAAATAGATCACATAATTAGCTCATGAATTAAATCCCACACGTATTGACTCCAGAGATGTTGAAAATCGCTGCTGGAGACAAATGTAAAATACTTGTTAACTTTCTCCCTTCTATAATGATGCTAAGAAAGAGCACCAAAAAAAACCCCAGGCCTCGAAAATTAACATCGCAGTGTTAGGTGAGAGCCATTTGGAAAGTCATTAAAAGTTAAGAATGCCATCAGTTTGTGAGTGGACATTGACTTTCTCCGCAGACATGGAGCTCTAATTAATTTGCTGCCATATGGAGTGGTTGAAAGAAATACCGTCATCGGCAGCACGGTAGCATGGTGGTTAGCATAAATGCTTCACAGCTCCAGGGTCCCAGGTTCGATTCCCGGCTGAGTCACTGTCTGTGTGGAGTCTGCACGTCCTCCCCGTGTGTGCGTGGGTTTCCTCCGGGTGCTCCGGTTTCCTCCCACAGTCCAAAGATGTGCGGGTTAGGTGGATTGGCCATGCTAAATTGCCCGTAGTGTCCTAAAAAGTAAGGTTAAGGGGGCGTTGTTGGGTTACGGGTATAGGGTGGATACGTGGGTTTGAGTAGGGTGATCATTGCTCGGCACAACATTGAGGGCCGAAGGGCCTGTTCTGTGCTGTACTGTTCTATGTTCTATGTTCTATGTTGATAGCTAGAAATAGGAAGATAGAGCAGCTGAACACGTGGCTAAACAGCTGGTGTAGGAGGGAGGCTTTCCGTTATCTGGACTGGGGCAGGTGTGACCTGTATTAGAAGGACGGGTTGCATCTAAACTGGAGAGGCATAAATATCCTGGCCACGAGGTTTGATAGTGTCACACGGGAGGGTTTAAACTAGTATGGCAGGGGGGTGGGTCCAGGAGAAATAGGTCAGAAGGTGAAAAAATTGAGGGAGAACGAGGGAATAGGGTCAGTATGGCTCTGAGGAAGAGCAGACAGGGAGATGTTGCTGAAAACAGCGGGACTGTTGGCCTGAAGTGCATATGTTTTAATGCAAGAAGTATAACAGGTAAGGCAGATGAACTTAGAGCTTGGATTAGTACTTGGAACTATGATGTTGTTGCCATTACAGAGACCTGGTTGAGGGAAGGACAGGATTGGCAGCTAAACGTTCCAGGATTTCGATGTTTCAGGCGGGATAGAGGGGCATGTAAAAGGGGTGGAGGAATTGCGCTACTGGTTAGGAAGAATATCACAGCTGGACTGCGGGAGGGCACCTCAGAGGGCAGCAAGGCTATATGGGTAGAGATCAGGAATAAGAAGGGTGCAGTCACAATGTTGGGGGTTTACTACAGGCCTCCCAACAGCCAGCGGGAGATGAGGAGCAGATAGGTAGACAGATTTTGGAAAGGAGTAAAAGCAACAGGGTTGTTGTGATGGAAGACTTTAACTTCCCCAATATTGACTGGGACTCACTTAGTGCTAGGGGCTTAGACGGAGCAGAGTTTGTAAGGAGCATCCAGGAGGGCTTCTTAAAACAATATGTAGACAATCCAACTAGAGAAGGGGCTATACTGGACCTGGTATTTGGGATACGGCCTCCCGCAGGCCAGCTGTGATATTCTTCCTAACCAGTAGCGCAACTGCTCCATCCCCCTCTATCCCAGCCAGGTGGTAGAACTTTCAGTAGGGGAGCATTTCGCGAACAGTGACCACAATTCAGTAACTTTTAAAGTGCTGGTGAACAAGGATAAGAGCGGTCCGAGGGTGAATGTGCTAAATTGGGGGAAGGCTAATTATAACAATATTAGGCAGGAACTGAAGAACCTAGATTGGGGGCGGATGTTCGAGGGTAAATCAACATCTGACATGTGGGAGGCTATCAAATGTCAGTTGAAAGGAATTCGGGACCGGCATGTTCCTATGCGGAAGAAGGATAAATACGGCAAATTTCGGGAACATTGGATAATGAGTGATATTGTAGGCCTTGTCAAAAAGAAAAAGGAAGCATTTTCAGGGCTAGAAGGATGGGAACAGGCGAAGCCTGTGTGGAATATAAGGGGCTGGTTTAGCTCACTGGGCTAAATCGCTGGCTTTTAAAGCAGACCAAGCAGGCCAGCAGCACGGTTCGATTCCCGTACCAGCCTCCCCGGACAGGAGCCGGAATGTGGCGACTAGGGGCTTTTCACACTAACTTCATTGAAGCCTACTCGTGACAATAAGCGATTTTCTTTTTTTTCATTTTCAGTAAGACCTGTGGGCAGCATGGTAGCATAGTGGTTAGCACAAATGCTTCACAGCTCCAGGGTCCCAGGTTCGATTCCCAGCTTGGGTCACTGTCTGTGCGGAGTCTGCATGTTCTCCCCGTGTGTGCGTGGGTTTCCTCCGGGTGCTCCGGTTTCCTCCCACAGTCCAAAGATGTGCAGGTTAGGTGGATTGGCCATGCTAAATTGCCCTTAGTGTCCAAATTGCCCTTAGTGTTTGGTGGGGTTACTGGGTTATGGGGATAGGGTGGAGGTGTTGACCTTGGGTAGGGTGCTCTTTCCAAGAGCCGGTGCAGACTCGATGGGCCGAATGGCCTCCTTCTGCACTGTAAATTCTATGGAAAGTCACTCATGGCAGACTGGTACAAAAGGTGAAGTCACGCAGGATCAAGGGTGAGCTGGCAAGATGGATACAGAACTGGCTAGGTCATAGAAGGCAGAGAGTAGCAATGGAAGGGTGATGGGCTGTGAATAGTGGTGTTCCGCAGGAATCAGTGCTGGGACCTTTGCTGTTCGTAGTATATATAAATGATTTGGAGGAAAATGTAACTGGTCTGATTAGTCAGTTTGCAGATGACACAAAGGTTGGTGGAATTGCGGATAGCGATGAGGACTGTCAGAGGATACAGTAGGATTTAGATCGTTTGGAGACTTGGGTGGCGAGATGGCAAATGGAGCTTAATCCGGACAAATGTGAGGTTATGCATTTTGGAAGATCTAATACAGGTAGGGAATATACAGTGAATGGTAGAACCCTCAAGAGTATTGACAGTCAGAGAGATCTAGGTGGACAGGTCCAAAGGTCACTGAAAGGGGCAACACAGGTGCAGAAGGTAGTCAAGAAGGCATACGGCATGCTTGCGTTCATTGGCCAGGGCATTGAGTATAAAAATTGGCAAGTCATGTTGCAGCTGTATAGAACCTTAGTTAGGCCACACTTGGAGTATGGTGTTCAATTCTGGTCGCCACACTACCAGAAGGATGTGGAGGCTTTAGAGAGGGTGCAGAAGAGATTTACCAGGATGCTGCCTGGTATGGAGGGCATTAGCTGTGAGGAGAGGTTGAATAAACTCGTTTTTTTCTCACTGGAACGACGGAGGTTGAGGGGCGACCTGATAGAGGTCTACAAAATTATGAGGCGCATAGACAGAGTGGATAATCAGAGGCTTTTTCCCAGGGTAGAGGGTCAATTACTAGGGGGCAAGGTTTAGAGGAGATGTACGAGGCAAGTTTTTTTACACAGAGGATATTGGGTGCCTGGAACTCGCTGCCAGAGGTGGTGGTGGAAGCAGGGACGATAGTGACGTTTAAGGGGCATCCTGACAAACACATGAATAGGATGGGAATAGAGGGATACGGACCCCGGAAGTGCAGAAGATTTTAATTTAGACGGGCAGCATTGTCGGCACAGGCTTGGAGGGCCGAAGGGCCTGTTCCTGTGCTGCACTTTTCTTTGTTCTTTGTTCTTTGCATTTAAAGGGAGGTTCAATGGCGAGCAAGGGAAGAGGGAGTAGAGGAAGGTGGAAAAAGATCACCAGAGTTGGGGGAGGCTTGAGTGCAGCACAAACACAAATGTAGGGCTGAATGTCCTCTTTCCGTGCTGTAGAATCACCATGCAGAAGGAGGCCATTCGGCCCATCGAGTCTGTACCGACCCCCTGAAAGAGCACCCTACCAAGGCCTAGTCCCCCACCCTATCCCCATAACCCCACCTCGGGGCAATTTAGCATGGCCAATCCACTTAACCTGTACATCTTTGAACTGTGGGAGGAAACCGGAGCACCCGGAGGAAACAAACCAATGCAGACACGGGAAGAACGAAAAAACTCCACACAGTCACCTGAGGTCAGAATCAAACCCGGGTCTCTGGTGCTGTGAGGCAACAGTGCCGACCACTGTGCCACCGTGCTGCACTAGATTCTATGAAATTGAGAAAAGTGGGCACTCTATTTTTCGCAATATTATTGATACACATTCAATGGTGATTGTCTAGCTACTCTGTTAATTGTATTGCTTAGTAATCACACTAGCAATTAGGGCAAAATATGTTTGGGAATGCTTTAATGAAATCCAGTTTCTTTTAACCTCATTTTAGAAATGAGGAGCTGTTATAAGATCATGAAAGGTATTGATCTCGAGTGAGTGTTTCCTCTTGTGGGGCAATCTAGAATAAGAGGTCATAGTGTTACGATGAGGGGCAGCAAATTGAAAACCGAGATGAGGAGAAATTACTTCCCTTAAAGGGTCGTGAATCAGTGGAATTCACTGCCCCAGAGTGCAGTGGATGCAGTAAGACATTGAGTAAATTTGAGGAGGAGATAGATTTATAGTTAGTAATGCATTGAAGGGTTATGGAGAGCGGGCAGCAAAGTGGAGCTGAGGCTAAAAGGCGACCAGCTATGATCGTATTGAATGGCGGAGCGGGCCCGAGGGGTGGAATTGCCGACTCCTGCTCCTAGTTCTTATGTTCTTTGACGTTCGAACTGAGAAAATAAATGCAAAGAATGCCTATTTTCATATTTTAAGTGAAGCTTGCCCTCTCTGTTGCCCTTTCACCTGAGGTCTACATGAAGACGTTGTTGGAAGCCTCAGTAGACAATGCAAACACTTTCACTAGTAAAAGAGTCCATTGGATAACCTGGCCACTGCCACATTGAGTAACGCAACCCACACAGGACCAACGGGTGTATTATCAGCAAAATCACATTGTATCAACCAAAATGAGTTGCTCCGTGTAAACCAATTATTTGGAGGCAGGGTGGGAGGTCTTGCAGAAAACACGCTACAGAAAACAGTCCACCAGCTCAACAGTGTTTATTTTAAACGGGTCTTTGTTAACTACAGCAAACAAAACTCCTAAGCACAACTACAGCAAATGACTCCTGATATAAAAAATCTCCATAAAAATAGGATAGCCACGTTACACAAACTATGTAGAACATAGAACTTACAGTGCAGAAGGAGGCCATTCGGCCCATCAAGTCTGCATCGAGCCAGATAAGCCCTCATTTTCATCCTATCCCCGTAACCCAATCTAACCTTTTATAGTCACCAAAGGCAATTTATCACAGCCAATCCACCTAACCTGCACGTCTTTGGACTGTGGGTGGAAACCAGAGCACCCGGAGGAAACCCACGCAGACACAGGGAGAACGTGCAGACTCAGCACAGAGAGTGACCCAGCAGGGAATCAAACCTGGGACCCTGGCGCTGCAAAGCCACAATGCTAATCACTTGTGCTACCGTGCTTCACTACTGCTTGTGACCTCAATTCTCGTCGCGAGCAGTGGTGCAGCCTCCAGGCATGATTGACAGGGAGAATTAACCAGTAATCTCCCTTCTGACTGGGAAGCTTGGTGCAGCTCATTATTGCACTCGAAAGGACTACATGGGCTCCCTTAGTCCACGGACTTCAGTGTAACTGGATGTGAAGGCAGTGATGAAAAAAGGCTTAATATGGTAAAGTTGTAAGGGCGTGCATAATTTATATTCAATTAGACCTGTGTATTATGAAACAGAAAATAATAACCAAGCATCATTTAACAATGTGGTCTGTGATACCTATAATTATTTAAATTGGATGTTGCCAGGACACAAGCTTCCAGTCCTTTAGACAAGCATCATTAATGCTCCTTATTATGCAGGCGTGCTTCCTGCACCTGAAAGTGGGGCATCTTTGATCACATCCAAACTATTCTTTATTTGCTTCATATTACACTGGGTTATCACGACACTTTGAGATAATTATATCCACCTTCTTTAATTGCTACAATTATATTGTTTGAAAATGATGGGTTTATGTGCGAGGCGTTTTTTTCAACGTAAAGACAAGACAATGCACGTTGCTAATAGTTGCAGTCTCTATTTTCAAATGACCTAAAATCAAACCTGTGATACGGTTCAATTCAGAATTAACCAGATACAATTTCCCAGGAAATGCAACACTGAGAGAACGTTGCAGAGTGATGCACACAATTTGTTTTTTAGTCAGGCATGTGATGCAAATGCAAGCCTGTGTCGGCCTCCAGGCTATAGGGAAGAGGTTTTGAGAAAAGCAGTGCTCGCTGGTATGAGAAAATGCAACCATGAAGAAAGATTTGAAAAGTTGGGTCCTTTTTCATTGGAGCACCGCAGATTGAAAGGCGATCGGCGGCATGGTAGCACAGTGGTTAGCACTGTTGCTTCACAGCATCAGGGTCCCAGGGTCGATTCCCGGCTTGGGTCACTATCTATGTGGAGTCTGCACGTTCTCCCGTGTCTGCGTGGGTTTCCTCCGGATGCTCCGGTTTCCTCCCACAAGTCCCGAAAGATGTGCTGTTAGGTGAATTGGACATTCTGAATTCTCCCTCTGTGTACCCGAACAGGCACCGGAATGTGGCGACTAGGGGATTTTCAGTAACTTCATTGCAGTGTTAATGTAAGCCTACTTGTGACAACAATGAAGATTATTATTATGCGACAGTGTTTCAAATTAGGAAAGGATAGGGCAGTCTAAATCGATAGATGCAGACTCTCTCCAATAGCTGAATAGTTTAGGACAAAGGCATAACTCTAAAATGAGAAACAATAAGAACTCTTACAACACCAGGTTAAAGTCCAGCAGGTTTGTTTCGAATCACTAACTTTCAGTGCACAGCTCCTCCCTCAGGTGAATGAAGAGGTGGGTTCCAGAAACACATATATAGACAAAGGGCTGGATTCTCTGTCCCGCCGCACCCGGAAATGGGTGCAGCGTGCCCCCGCCAGCAGCGGGATTCTCTGCCCCGGCAGCTGGCCGATGGGGTTTCCCATTGTGGGCTCCTCCATGCCATCGGGGAATCTGGGGACATGAGTGCGCTGCCGGCGAAACGGAGGATCCCATCGACAGAGAATCCAGCCCAAAGTCCGAAAGCTAGTGATTCGAAACAAACCTGTTGGACTTTAACCCGGTGTTGTAAGACTTCTTACTGTGCTCACCCCAGTCCAACGCTGGCATCTCCAAATCATAAAATGAGAAAGAGAGAGATTGAAAATGAGGAAGAAAAACATCCAGAGATTTGTGAGGCTGTGGATTTCACTTTTAAGTTTTCTGGTTGAGGAAGAAACGATGTCTGGGATCTTACCAGCCCTCGAAGAGAGGCTGGGAGGACAGAAGGTTGGTAAAGTGGTGATTGAAAATACCAAGAATGAAGCCAATCTCTTCCTGCTGCCACAGGATATTTAGAGAAATAGAAATGGCAGCAGCTCAGCTCTCTGCTGACTCGAGGCAGGTGGTCAATTATGGTAATTAACTGATCTATTCATTAACGGCAGCTTGCACCTCTGCCTCTGCCGTAGCAGTACCGTGCCGCATGAAAATGGATCATCAGACACAGGTACATTGAAGAAGCCTCCCCGCCTCCCCATAGCATCTTGGAGAATAACAGAATAAAGGAATATAGGAATAGGGTGGGTAAATGTGATTGGGGTTATTTAATCCAGAGCTACATACATTAAAGCCTTTGAAGTCACTGAAGGAGCTCAGCCATCTGTTCAGGTTTTAAAGCAGGGTAACAGATCTGAGCTGTCATTCAATGAAAAGATTAAATCACAGGGGACAATTGAAAAATGCAAATCTGATATCAATATTGTTCAATGCATATAAGTACTTTATCCAGAATGCAGAGGGTAGGGGAAATTGGATCATTTTTAGGTTAACAAGCTGTAACTCATAGAGCTCCACATTGATCAGAGCTGGACCACAATGATTTAAAATCTATGCCAATAACTTGGATGAAAGAAGCAGTTGTATGGTTGTTAAATGTGCTGATGATACCAAGGTAGATAGGAAAGTTACTTGCAAAGGGACATAGATAGGTTATTTGAGTGTGCAAACAATTGGCAGATGGAGTATAATGTGGGAAGATGTGAACTTGTCCATTTTGGCAGGAAGAATAGAAAAGCAGCGGACTATTTAATTAAGCAGATATCTTGCTACATTTGTACAGGGCATTGGAGAGACTATTGGCTGGATTCTCCATTAGGGTGGTCTCCCACTAAAGCTTGTCTCTGATTTACACTCGCATTGGGAGCAGCAATCCAGAGATGTTTGACTAGCCCTTGCCATGCAAAGTTACGCATGGCGGGGATTGTGAGGCCATTTTGAATGGGCGGTCCGATATTGAGGTCCGGCGACTGGCCTCCCTTTCCCCTACAACACAATCTCCCTCCCCCACCACTACCACCATCAGATTTGCTGGGTCATAGTACGAGGGTGGCAGAACCCTCCATCAGAGACCCCCATAAGAGAGACCCCCAGCAGAGACCCCTCCATAAGAGAGATCCCCGGCAGAGACCACCATTATGGAGACCCCCACTAGAGACCCCTCAGTTTCAAAATCCCCAGCCTGGAAGCTAGAGAGCAGTCCAGACCAAGACATAACTGCTTTAAACCTCACCTGTGCACTATACCTGCTGGTTCAGGTAGAGAAAGCAGCAATTGTAAATTCCTGGAAAGTGAAAATCACATCAGCTAGATTCAAACCCCCTCAGGTCATTGATCTACAAGGCTTTCATTCACATGAATGTGAAATTGGTTTAACTAGCCTGTGCTTTACAGCTAAGATACAGCCAGCTCTTCAGATTGTTTAATTTAATTTCCCTTCATGCTTAAGTGAATCTCATGTATCCAGCTGTGAAACTAACTGCAATGTTGATAAATCCCTAGATACGATTGACAGCTCTTGCACCACATCAAAAGCAGTTAAGTGCACTCATTTTCTCTTTTCCTCTGCATAAAGCACTTAACTGTTTTCATATGTTTTTATTACTCCAGGGACAGGTGCTTGGCGGATTGAATGCATCTCACGTCTTGATGCTAACCACACTATTTATAAATACTTGTGCTATTATTGAAAGTTTGTCACCACTACCAAAGCAGCTAAGTGCTTTCACTTCCTCTTCTTCATAGCATGAACGCAGAGAACTAGCGATGCATTCAAGCATGAAGGGAAAGATAGATAAATAATCCAACAAGCACCTGTCGCTGGAGTACTAAAGCAATCACTGGCTAATGCAATGTATTGCGGTGTGAAATTGAATGGGCTATGGCATTTCAAAGGCTGTCAAGGGATTTGAAGCCCTTTGAAGTGAACTTGGCTTTCGAGGAAGTTGCAAGAACTGGTTAACACACAATTGTAATCTGGAAGTATAACTACCTATCGCCAGTACACACACACACACATGCACAGACAAACAAAGGACGGACAAGTAATCTCTGCAGAGATGGGCAGTTAGAAAAGTTTTTTTATAAGATAAAATTCACAGGGTTCGATACTGTTGATTTAGAGCTCCATCCTGTGAAGCTGGGCCCAATAGATGGCTGGAGGTTCTCACCAATGGAGCATCAGGATGGAAGAATATATAGAGCTGGATCAATTCTTTTAGTCTCAACTTTGCAGTTTTCCAGATGCGGGGAAGTTACAATCACATGATGATTCTTTGGCTACAGATTGACAACCACATGCGGAATTGCAGGGAGTGAGAGTCAGTTAGGTTTGGCTTTCTGCTCAGCTTAATCCCCAAAAAAGACTGAGTTCAAAACTAACAGGTTCAAAAGTTAAAGCTTGTTTCTGTCATGTGATTTCCAGTATATCCCCAGCCTTTGCCTCGTCTCAATTTTCTTCTCCCCCAATTAAAGTGATTGCAGTTCACGACAAGCAAACAGCTCTCCCCACTCAAGCTGGTCAGGTGATTGCTTTGAAAAGAAATTGTTCCCCCCGCCCAAAGGTAAACTTATGACCTCTTTGTTAAAAAAAAAAACCCAAGCGTCCAAATAATACAATATCCTGGCAAATTTTAAAAGAAAAGTCCACTGCGGAATTCTTTGTCAGGGGGATCCTCCACTCCGCCATCAGCACAGCCGCGCGTCTCCCGACGGCTTGGGGTAGCCACATTGGGAAATCCCATTGGTAGCTGCCAGAGTGGAGAATCCTGCTGCCGGCCAGGGCGTGCGGCGCAGGAAAATGCGTCTGGCTGACAGGGGAATCCCGCCCCAGTTTGTGAAGCTATGGGTCGGAATTCTCTGGTCGTTCTATGACAGCGGGATTCCCTGGAACCACCGTCGTCCCACCTCCGGCCATGGGTTCCCCAGTGGCATGGGGGTGGCTTTAATGGGCATCGACATTGACAGCGGCAGTCGCGGAGAATCCCGCCGCGAGAGAACGGTGCGTCGTCTCCCCCTGCCGAGAAACACACCATGAGAAAACCCACCCATGGTTTTCCCAACACACTTCTTCCTCCAAAGAAGAGTTATATTGGACTCAAAACATTAACAGTACAAAGTAGACTCAATGGGCCAAGTGGCCTCTTTCTGTGCTATAAGGACACCAGGACGGAGTTTTAAGATTCATGACTGCCAGGTGGGAAACAAAGACTACTTTAAGTGCTTATTGTAATTTTAACTTCATTTTCAGTCACACAGTGCAGATAATGTCACCATTCCATGGCTGTCATTTTGATCTTAATTTGAGTGCAAGTGTCTCGATCTTGCTTGCCTTTCTCATCTTTAAGAAACTGAATAAAGTGCTTTGAAAAACACAGCCATCTCAACATTCATTGCGTTACAGCATGTCCTGACCAGAATACCAGTTCTGCTTTCAATATTTACACCTGGTGAGACAGTAACAGAGTCTATCCATCATTTTGCTGTTTCTGACAGGATACTTGATGCCCGCAAACTGACAAAATTACTCCGTTACTGAGTCAGCTCTTCCTTTTCAAACTAGGTATCAGATTCCACTAATGTTGCAGCCTCACAGAAATATATCGCAAATGTTGTCTGTCACTTCAAAAGTACATTGAATTCCTCGCAGCTGGAACAAGGTGTTGATGTGTTTTGGCCTCTATTGTGGCATAGTCATGTCTCAGCACCTAAACAACCACCAACTCTTCTCCAACACCAACTTCCAAATTTTCGACGAGCTAGAAGGGCAAGGATAGCAGATGCATGGGCGCACCTCCACTTGCAAGTTTCCCTCTGAACCGCTTCCCGTCCTTACTTGGAATGCACCATCGTTCCTTTACTGTCGATGGGTCAACAACTGGGAGTCCCTCCCTACCAGCAATGTGGGTGTGCCTACACCGCGTGGACTGCAGGAGATCAAGGGCAATTAGGGATGAAGAATAACTGCTGGCCCAGCCGGCGACACCCTCATCACATAAAAGAATAACAAAAATAAGGAAATTGTAGGCATTGTAATAGAACAGCTGTTCTGACATATCCCTGGCATCTGCCCAGGCCAGGTTATGTGAGCTGATTAGCTCATTTGGCTAAATGGCTGGAGTGTAATGCAGAATGATACCAACAGTGTGAGTTCAATCCCATTCTGGTTGTGATAGAGCATGCAGGTAGCACCTCCTGGCCTTGCAGAATGTAACCCCTCAAGCTATTTCATAGAATTTACAGTGCAGAAGGAGGTCATTCGGCCCATCGAGTCTGCACCAGGCTCCTGGAAAGAGCATCCTACCCAAGGTTAACACCTCCACCCTATCCCCATAACCCAGTAACCCCACCCAACACTAAGGGCAATTTTGGACACAGCTATTCACATCTGATCCAACACTCTGTGCAAGTTTGGGAAGATTTGCACCCGTATGTTGGCAGCAGTTATGATTTTTATTTTAAATATTGGTGATAATGAATACATTGCAATGTTTAAGAAAACTTAAAACATGCTGAATATCTGAAATATCAACAGAAAATGCTCGAACCACTTCGTAGGTCAGGCTGCACCAACAGAGAGAGTAACAGTTAAAACTTCAAGTCAACACCCACTCATCAGAACTGGAGATAGGTAGAGATGCAACAGTTTTTAGGAAAGCACAGAGGTAGGGGGAGAGGGATGAGAGCAAACGAGAAGGTCTGTGGAAGTATGAGTGGCGAGGGATGTTAAATGGCACAAAGGCTAATAGCTCAAGGCAAAAAGGAATGGTGATGGGACAAGCAAGAAGCAACCAAAGGGCCCAGGGAGGTGTAAATGGTAAAAGCTGGATGATCACCAACAGCTACTGTCTTAAAGATTGCGTCCGGAAGGTTGCAAAGTGCCTAATCGAAAGATGCTGTTCCTTGCACTTGCTAACAGCTTCAGTGGAACAGTGTAGGAGGTTGAGGATATGGAGGTCAGAATGGGAGTGGAGCAGAAGATTAAAGCGACAGGCAAGCTGAAGGTCCCACTTACCGAGTGAACAGAAGTGTTTCACAAAGCAGTCACCCAATCTGTGTTTCATCTCCCAGTGTGCAGGAAATCACAGACTGAGCAGTCAACTGTAAATTGTACGGATTAGGAGTAAATTGCTGCACTACCTGGAAGGAATTTCGGGGCACTGGGAGATAGAATGGGAGGAGGTAAAATGGCAGGTGCCATGGAAGGGGAAGGGAGTTGTTGTGTGCGATTGCAGAGTCAAGTGGGGTATCACAGAAAGAACGTTGAAAGGGAAGTGAAACATGTTTTGTTGTGATTTTTAAAAAAAAATTTAGAGTACCCAATTCATTTTTTCAATTAAGGGGCCATTTATCGTGTTCAATCTACCTACCTTGCACATCTTTAGGTTGTGGGGGCGAAAACCATGCAAACACGGGGAGAATGTGCAAACACCACACGGACAGTGACCCAGGTCTGGGATCGAACCTGGGACCTCGGCGCCGTGAGACTGCAGTGCTACCGCTACGCCACCGTGCTGCCCTATGTATTCTTGGGATATAATGTGCGTATCATTTAAATCTGGCAATGCTCCATCTCTCTTAATCTGTCATGTGGCTATAGTCTCACAGGAGGTGCAGGGTGGGTCCTGGGGCAGAGGTTACGTTTTAAGTTATAAAGAGGCCAATTGCATCATATCCAATACCAGCACACCATTTCCCAATGTAGGCTTGCCTTCTAGTACCAGCTCCTTTGGATTCTTCAAAGGAGAGGCAACAAAGATTCAGCCTCAACCCACCAAAGGCTCCATTTAGGGGCCCATTGCCATTAACTGTGTGCACCTTGCTGTCCAGTCTTTGAGACCAACAAAAGGAGATTATTTGGCATCTATGGTGACAGTGGCACATCTTATTTTTCTTGGTTTGGGATGTGAGGCAGTGTTTATATGGCCATTTTTAGTTTTCCCGATAATTATTAGCTATTAGCCGCTCGTCGCTTTTATTCCGGGAGTAGGGTTTGAACTGCACTCCAGAAAATCCCAGTATGTGGGAATCAGAAGTCCTGCCCTGAATGGTGGGTTACCACCTGGCTGCTTCCTCATGTTCCGTGGATATGGGTATTCCCACCACACCCACTTCGTCAAGGCCCGCAACCTGC
This sequence comes from Scyliorhinus canicula, assembly GCF_902713615.1. Lineage (NCBI taxonomy): Eukaryota > Metazoa > Chordata > Chondrichthyes > Carcharhiniformes > Scyliorhinidae > Scyliorhinus > Scyliorhinus canicula. Next base: position 18,638,654 of record NC_052161.1, read on the forward strand.
CCTACTCCACTGAGGAGGTCAGGGCCATGACCAGGGACTGCCAAGTCTGCGCGGAGTGTAAGTTGCACTTCTATCGACCAGGCAAGGCCCACCTGGTGAAGGCATCCCAGCCCTTTGAGCACCTCAGCATCGATTTCAAAGGGCCCCTCCTCTCCACTGACCGCAACGCGTACTTCCTTAATGTCGTTGACGAGTATTCCCGTTTCCCCTTTGCCATACCATGCCCCGACATGACTGCGGACACTGTCATTAAGGTCCCACATAGCATCTTCACCCGTTCGGTTTCCCCACTTACATTCACAGTGACTGGGGCTCCTCATTCATGAGCGAAGAGCTGAGTCAGTACCTGGAGAATCCAGCCCAAGACCGCCTATTTGTCTTCCCCAGGAAATCCACCTCTGGGATCTCGCTTTCGTCCTGGCTGATAACACCAGGGCCTGTCCACCTCCGAAAGCACGTGAGGAACCATCAGTCCGACCCCCTGGTCGAGAGGGTCCAGCTCCTTCATGCCAACCCTCAGTATGCCTACATGGCGTACCACGACGGCCGACAAGATATAGTCTCCCTCCGGGACCTGGCACCCGCCGGTTCCACTGCAACCACCACCTACCCCCCCCCCCCCCCACCCTACACCGGACACCGTCCCCGCCCCTACATGACCGACACCGCCCCTACCCCCATCGCAGCCCTACAGTGATGAAGTTGCAGACGACATGCTCCCGGAGACAACAAGCCAAACACTCATGCCCGCAGCGCCGAGTTCAACACCCCTGCCCACAGCGAAGCCGGAGCTGAGGCGATCACAGAGAACGATGAAGGTGCCGGACAGACTCGATCTGTGAGCCCACTTCACCCCCGCTAGACTTCAATTTTTTAACAGGGGGTGAATGTGGTGAATGTATTACTGCTACCATTTACCATTGTATTGCATTACACTGTATGTATTATGTTGATGCCCTTGTGGGCTCCGCCTATGGCTCCGCCCCCTCAGGGGAGGTATATAGATCTGCAGCCTGTAGGCAGCTCTCAGTACAGAACAGTCGCAGGCAGGCACAGATCTAGCTGATTAAAACCACTGTTCACTTCTACTGATCATCTCATGTGAATTGATGGTCGCATCACTGACATGCTGCCCCAGCCATACTGATGGCTCAATTGGGAATACTGTTGCCTCTGAGCCACAAAGTCGGGGGTTCAAGTCCCATTTCAGCAGCCAAGCAGAAAAATCAAGGCTGGTGCCCCAGTGCAGTATTGGGTGTGGTAAAACTGCCAACAGCCTAAATCCTAGGCCCGATGCAGAATTGGACACTTTAAGTTAAAGCAACAGTCAGAACCACAAACAGGCCTGATGGGAAGTTAAACAGCCAAATTTGAATATGCTGGAAAAGACAGGCAGTCGGGGCAAGTCCGAGCTTGTCCTGTGAACATTGTTTTGAAATCTTTTCATGGCCTTGTTGCGCTCATTCTCTGTAACCTCCTTCTGCCCAACAAGCCTTTGAAATGTCAACCCCTCTCTCCACCCCTCTGCATGAATCTCCTTTTTTAGGAGGCCCCATAAAACTGGTCTTTTTGTCCCAGCCTTTTCTTACCTGTCCTTATAACTCCTCACGTGGCTCAGCATCAAATGTTAGTCATAGTCATAGAGGCCTACAGCACAGAAAAGGTCTTTCGGCCCATCGCAGCTGTGCTGGTCAAAATCAACGACCTAGGTATTCTGATCACATTTTCCAGCGCTTGGGGCGGAATTCTCCGCAACGGCCGACGCCGTCGTGAAACCCGGAGTGTTTCACGACGGCGTCGGAGGCCGCTCCTCACCCCCTATTCTCCCCCCCCCCCCTCCCGGGGGCTAGGAGCGGCGTTTCGTGCAACTCGGCCGCCGGGCCTTGGCGCTGGCGCCAAGGCGGTGCATCGATAATGACTAAGGCGGCGCCTTAGTGACGTCAGCCGTGCATGCGCGGTTGCCGTCTTCCCCCCCGCAGCTTGATCTTGCGGGGCGGCGGAGGGGAAAGAGTGCGTCTCTTGGAGATGCTGGCCCGACGATCGGTGGGCACCGATCGCGGGCCAGTCCCCTCCCAAGCACTGCCGTGGTGCTCAATCCCCTCTCCACCCCCCCCCCCCCCCAGAGGCCCCAAACTCACCTTTCGCGCTATGTTCACGCCGGCAGCGACCAGGTGTGGTTGCCGCCGGCGTGAACAGGTCGGGAACGGCAGGCCGCTCGGCCTATCCGTGAAAAACGGCGACCCGCAATTCTCCGAGTGGGAGAGTGGGAGTGGGAGAATCGCAGGGGGTGCCAGAGCGGCCCTCCCGCGATTCTCCCACCCAGCCTGGGCAGCGGAGAATCGTGCCCTTGGTCTATAACCTTGTATGCTTTGGCATTCCAAGTGCACATCTAAATACACTTTGTGAGTGTCCCTGCCTCCATCACCATTTCAGGCTGTGAGTTCCAGACTCCCATTACCCAGAATCACAGAATCACACAATGCAGAAGAGGTCATTCGGCCCATCGAATCTGCACCAGCACATGAGAAACACCTGACCGACCGACCTAATCCAGTTTACCAGCACTCGGTCCATAGACCTGAATGTTATGACATGCCAAGTGCTCATCCAGGTACCTTTTAAAGGATGTGAGGCAACCCGCCTCTACCACCCTCCCAGGCAGAGCATTCCAGATTGGCACCATCCTCTGGGTAAAAGGATTGTTCCTCACATCCCACCTGAACCTCCTTCCCCGTACCTTTAACTTGTGCCCCCTCATAATAGACCCTTCATCTAAGTGTGCATGCCCCTTAGAACCTCGACCAGGTCATCCCTCAGTCTTGTTTGCTCCAAAGGCAACAACCCAAGCTTATCCAAAATCTCATCATAACTTAAATGTTCCATCGCAGGTAACAACCTGGTGAATCTCCTCTGCATCCCCTCCAGTGCAATCACATCCTTCCTATAATGTGGCGACCAGTACTCCAGCTGTGGCTTCACCAAAGTTGTGTACGACTTCAACATGGCCTCCCTGCATTTGTAATCTATGCCTTGATTGATAAAGGCAAGTGTCCCAAATGTCTTTTTCACCACCCTATTAACCTGCCCTTCTGCCTTCAGAGATCAATGGACAAACACTCCAAGGACCCATTGCTCCTCAGAACTTCCCAGTGTAATGCGTTCGTTGAATACTTCCTTGTTAAATTACTCCTTCTAAAGTGTATCACCTGACACTTTTCAGGGTTAAATTCCATCTGCCACTTATCTGCCCATTTGACCATCCTGTCTATATCTTTCTGTTACCCAAGACACTCAACCTCACTGTTATCCGCCTGGCCAATCTTTGTGTCATCCACAAACTTACTGATCCTACCTCCCCTCCCCCATAGTCGCCTATATTGTTTATATAAATGATGAATAATAGGTAACCCAGCATGTGGTACGCCACTGGACAGTCACTAAAGCAACTTTCTGTCATCACCCTACAACTAAGCCAATTTTGTATCCACATTAGCTGTACTCCAGTCCTCTGGCACCTCCCTCATGGTCAGAGTCCCTGCAATCTCCTCCCTCGCCTGCCACAGCAGCCTGCGACACAATTCATCCGGACCTGGAGATTTGTCCACCTTTAAGCCCGCCTACTCTAATACCTTGTCACCCTCTGGGTGAAAACGTTTTTCCTCCCATCCCCTCTCAACATCTGTTCCTGTGAAGTGCCATTATACTACATTACAGGCATTGAATAAATGCAAATTATTATTATTAATCTGTTTCAATAATTCACCTTCCGTCTTAAGTCACAATAGGTTTCATATTCCTACAAAGAATTAAATGTCTTGTTCTATACTGCAGGCTCCCGTTCAATGTGTTCCAATGTTTTATTCACTCCGTCACCCAAAATAAAAATAATTGTAGGCATTCAAATCTAAATGAGTCTGTCAGGGATGGAGTTTAGTGCACTAATTATAGGACAATTATTGCCCCCTCAAGAAACTTTTTTAAGGAGTGCTACATAATATGAATGCTTGTGATAGAAGGGAGCCCTCACAGATGTTAAGTGCTTGAGAAGTGTTTGCATTTCATTGCTGAAAGAAAGAAAGACAATAGACAGACTGCCGAGTCCTTTGCGAAAGGTAATCTTCCAAAGGTAAAGTTCTGCACCACCACCCACTTTCAAAGTGTTCCATCCTGTGAGAAAACAGTCAAATTGCTGTTTTTCTCCCTGCTGCCCACAAGGATTGACATCAAAGGGACTCGGCCTTTTATGAACTTCTGGTACGCAAGGCCAAAGTTTCAGTTTGAAAAGGAGAACCATTGCAAGGAATGCTGTCAATGAGAAAAATGATCATTTGGAAATATTTTTTTTTTTAAATAATTTTTATTGGAATTTTTTACAGAAAATATAACAAAACGTATAGCAAAAAGCAGTAATATGCAACTAACAGCCCCATAACACCCACAATTCCCCCCATACCGTAACATCACATGTATCACATTCCCTGCAAGCCTCCTAAAATTGAAAGCAATCATTTTTTCAGATGGTGTATCCTTGAACTGCCTCTGGGGCAGCACTAGTGAATCAGTTATCCTGCCTACAGACCACCGAAAAAAATAGTTTCCTTCAGGCCTCTGCGTGGTTTCAGGGCCAGAGTATTATTCTAAAATGCCATTCACCGGTTTTTGTGTTGCAAATTACCCAGATAGACCAATTGATACCTGCAGGATCAGCAGGCATATAATGTAGTTGAAAATGGTGGGCGCGATTCTCCGCAAATGCGGAGAGTCGTGAAGGCTGCCGTGAAACTGGCCGTGTTTCACGGCAGCCTCCGCGCCCCCTCCCGGGACCCGATTCTGCTCCCCGGTCGGGGCTAGCAGCGGGGCACCGTGAACCTCGGCATCGCAGGCTTAGCGAACTTCGCTAAGCATGCGCGTCAAGGTTAATGGCGGCTGACGCAAACGATGACGTCAGCCGCGCATGCGCGGATGATGTCATCACGCATATGCGTGAAACCCGCGCATGCGCGGGCCGTTATGCCCCTCAGCCGCCCCGCGGACTGATCCAGCGGGGCGGCGGAGGAACAAAGAGTGCGCGGGGTTCGGACCCGCTGCCCGCGATCGGTGCCCACCGATCGCTGGCCCTTGCCACCCTTGGCACGGCCGTGGTGAGTCCGTGCCAATCGGTGGCATGGTTCTCCAGAACGGCACTTTGCGGCCGTTTTCACGAACTGTGATAGCAGGTGTGTTGGAGTTCGTGAAAACGGCCGTAAAGGCCTGGGAAATCGGCCCATCGGATAGGGGAGAATCGCTGCTCGCCGTAAAAAAACGGCGAGCAGCGATTCGTGTCGTGGGGCGGCCGTGGGGGGGAGGGGGGGGAGAATAGCGGGAGGTCGGGAAAAATGTCGGGAAGGCCCTCCCGCTATTCTCCGACCCGTCGTGGGGCCAAGATAATATGTGAAAGTCATTTGTCGCTGCCAGAGCCTTGAAATTAGGCTTCAATGCAAATTGGATGAACTCCACAGCACTGGGTGTCAGCACTATTGCCTGAATGGTGACTCTCTGCCCATTTGGGAGGACAGGTAGAGGAAGGACGAGGTGAGGTAGACAAGGGGGAGGATTCTCCGTTGTGAGTCCGCCTCGCTACCGCATCCGGCGATCGGCCAAATCTCCATTCCCTGCATCGAGAGTGGAGAATCGTGTCGGCGTGAAGGAACGGGGTATCAAAGTCAAGGGGCTGGTAGCTCCGGGCCGCCAGCCGCGTGTTCCTCGGCGGTCCGCCCTCGCCGGCAGCCGGATTCTTTGACCCCGCCACCGCCAATGGTATTTCACATTGCGGCCACCCCACGCCGCCGGGGAACCCACGGGCGTGGTTGCGTCGCCAGAGCAACGGAGAATCCTGCCGGCGGAGAATCCAGCCCAAGGTCTCGTCCTTGAGTTCAATTCTTGTTGTGGAAGATGAGCCCCAAGTCAACCCTTGGTGACGGAATCAGTAATCCGAGACCTATGACACTGGTGAGCTTGACTCATTATCTAAGGTTATACTTTCCAGAGGGCAATAGAATCTTTTTCTTGGTTCTTTATGTCACCGTAAGCCGCAGCTCCAATCGTGAGGGTCTGAATACAGAATGGAAAATTTAGCAAAGCGCAGTACTTGGATGCTGTACAAATTCAAGCACTGGCCTTGCAGACAGTAATGTTTTCTTGAGGCTTGGTAGATGTTTAACTACATGTAAACTTCCTTGGTTTGCAGAAAAATAGAAAGTGGGAACAGGAGTAGGCCATTCGGCCCTTCGAGCCTGCTCCGCTGTTCAATGCAAACATGGTGATCCTCTATCTCAATGCTACATTCCCACTTTCAATCCTTACCCCTTGATGCCATTAAAATCCAAAAAATGACCAACCTCTTTCTTGAATACATTCAGTGATTTAGCCTTCCTCAGCCTTCTGTGGTAGACAATTCCACAGGTTCACCATCCTCTGAGTAAAGAAGTTTTGCCTCATCTCTGTCTTAAATGGTCGACCCCGTATCCTGAGACTGTGTCCCCTGGTTCTAGATTCCCCAACCCGGGAAACATACTCTCTGCATCTAGTCTGTCCGGTATTATTCAAATTTTATATGTTTCAATCAGATCTCCTCTCATCCTTCTAAACTCAAGTGAACAGGCCCAGTCAAACCAATGTCTCTTCGTTGGAGAGTCCCGCCAACTCCGATATCAGCTTAGTGAACCTCCGCTGCACTCCCTCCATGGCAAGTACATCCTTTCTCAGGTACGGAGATCAAACCTACACTTAATACTCCAGATGTGGTCTATCCAAGGCCCTGGATAACTGCAGTGAGGCATCTCTACTTCTGAACTCAAATCCTCTTGGAAAGAAGCCCAACATACCATTTTCCTTCCTAATTGCTTGCTGCACCTGCCTTTCGAGTACTGATCCCTGTGGTACCCCACTGGTCACTGCCTGCCACTCGGAGAAGGAACCATTTATTTCCACTCTGTTTCCTGACTGTCAACCAATTCTTGGTCCATGCCAGTATGTTAACCCTATCCCACGTGCTTTAATTCTGCCCATAAACCTCTTATGTGGGACCTTTCTGAATCTGGAACCTGGAGCAAATCTCCCCTCCACTATCAACACTTCCATCTCCAAGACCTCTTTTCAATTCACCCAGCAAATGTATATCCACTGTAAGGCTATCAGAAGGGTTACCCACTACAAGGCCATCTTTACCTTCTGACCAGATCCGGATCATTCAGAAGCATGGCTGCTACTGAACACCATACGTAGCTGCCTTCTGTCATACGTGGATTGTACGCCGCACATGCTTGTCAGGACTATGCAGAAGTCCTGACGCACAGACATGCGCGCTGAAAGCGTGCCACGTTTAAATTCACGACTTGTTTTTTAAAAAGTGTTTTGATGGAAGCGCTGCGCTGAACCAGCTGGATGGGAATGACTGGAGCGCTACTCACTTCGCCGGCTTGCCCCGATGTTAGATACGTTTGAACACTTATTTATTTGCACTTTTTGTCCCCCCCGTCCAGAATCATTGAGCAGAGGCAGGAGACATCGGAGAGCATTTTTTTGGTGAATGAATGATTTATAATATTGTTTATAAATATGTTTAAAATATTCATAAAGTGAAACAAAGATATATATATTTGAAAACCTTTGGTTTGCCATGAGGATGTTAGTTCCATGAAAGGAACTAGAATGTGTCTGCATGGGTTTCCTCCGGTTTCCTCCCACAAGTCCCAAAAGATGTGCTATTAGATGGATTCTGAATTCTCCCTCTGTGCACCTGAACAGATGCCGGAATGTGGAGACTAGGGGATTTTTACAGTAACTTAATTGCAGTGTTAATGTAAGCCTACTTGTGGCAATAAAAGATTATTATTATAATATTATTATTAATGGATAGAATGGGTATGGAATGTGTGTAATCTTCGGTGACCGCCCGCTACCGAGCATGATTGTCCACCTAAGAAACTCCATGTCACTGGTCATGGTTTCTGTGGGAACTTGTGTGGCTAATGAGGCCGATCCTCGATCCCCGTCTTTGTCCGCACTCTTGGCAGGTGTTTCCGGGTGATGGGATTGGTCCTTGGACTGTAGATGGCGGGTATTCATTTCTCAGACTCCTTTTCCAGACCTCCTCTTGCCATTGGGTGTTCTCGATTAATTATGACCCTTCAATCAGGAGGTTCCTCTAAGTAGGTCTCTTCTGAGCAAAGGCCTCCCAGGTGTTAACGCCTCTGTTGCATTTCTTGAGGTACGCGTTAAGGTTGTCTTTGAAGTGCTTCCTTTGTCCTCATCTTGTTCGGAATCCTTCCTTGAGCTGGGTGAAGGAGATTTGCCTTGGCAGTTGGGACTCTGACATCCTAAGCACTGGCCGGCCCAGCAGCAGAGTTGGTTTTGAATGATCATGGCCTCCATATTGGTGCTCTTTGCTCCTTCAAGGGCACTGATGTCAGCACGCCTGTCCTCACAGCTGAGGCAGAGCTAAAGTACATTTGGATTTTGCAATGTCTTTTAGGCTATTTTGTTTAAGAGTCTCCCTGATGTAGGTTCACCCTTACAAGCCTCAATCATTACTTCAAATGTTTTAGCAAAGTTTAATGCCTTAGGCTGATGTATGCAAGCCAGGGGCTGGTTTAGCTCACTGAGCTAAATCGCTGGCTTTTAAAGCAGACCAAGCAGGCCAGCAGCACGGTTCGATTCCCGTACCAGCCCCCCCCCCCGGACAGGCGCCGGAATGTGGCGACTAGGGGCTTTTCACAGTAACTTCATTGAAGCCTGCTCGTGACAATAAGCGATTTTCATTTCATGTAAGCTAATGTCAGCTAATGTGAACTATCCCTCTGACAGGTATTGCAGAATCCAGTGCAGATTCAAAATATCGAGTCAGGCTACATGTCTACTTAGTGAGGAAGTGAATCAATTACCCATCGCTGAGAGTGAACAGGTAAAGGGCATAAATTATGTCAGACTCCTACATCAGACTCCTATTTATTGACTACAGCTCCTCTTCCAGCACCATAATCCCAGGCAAACTTATTTCAAAGCTCCAAAGCCTGGGACTTGGCTCCTCCCTCTGCAACTGGTTCCTCAACTTTCTGACCTATAGACCACAATGAGTAAGAATAAACAACAACACCGACTCCATGATAGCCTTCAACATCAAGATGGTGGCAGGAAGGGGGTGGGCACTGGATGGGGGATGATAGACACTGCATGGGAGAGCGTGGGCACTGGGTGGGGGATGGTGGGCGCTGGGCGGTGGATGGTAGACACTGGATTGGGGATATAAACACTGAGTGGGGTTATGGGCACTGGATTGAGAATGCTAGACACTAGATTGGGGATGTTGAACACTGGATTGGGGATGGTGAGCACTGGATAGGGGTGATGGGCACTGGATTGGTGATGGTGGACACTGGATTGAGGATGATGAACACTGGGTGGGGAGAAGGGCACTAGATTGAGGATGATGGGCACTGGGTGGGGAGATGGGCACTGGATTGGGGATGGTGAGCACTGGACTGGGGATGATGGGCACTGGATTGGGGATGATGGGCACTGGATTGGGAATGATGGGCACTGGATTGGGGATGATGGGAAACTGGATTGGGGATGATGGGCACTGGATTGGGGATGTTGGACACTGGATTGGGGATGATTGTATTGGGTAGGGATGATGGGCATTGGTGTGGGAATGGTGGACACTTGATTGAGGATGATGAGGTGGCATGGTGGCACATTGGTTAGCACTGCTGCCTCCCGGCTCCAGGGTCCCGGGTTCAATTCAGACCTCGTGTTACTGTCTCTGTGGAGTTTACACTTTCTTACTATGTCTGCTCCGTTTCCTCCGGGTGCTACAGCTTCCTCTCACTGTCCAAACAAATGCAGGTCCAGTGGATTGGCCATGCTAAATTGCCCTTAGTGTCCAAAAGGTTAACTTGGGTTGCGGGGATAGGGCGGAGGTGTAGCCTCAAGTAGGGTGTTCTTTCCAAGGGCCGGTGCAGACTTGATGGGCCAAATGGCCTCCTTCTGCACTGTAACTTCTATGAATACCAGGGCCCCGCAAGGCTGCATTCTTAGCCCCCTACTAAACACCCTATACGCATGGCTGCGTGGCAAAATCTGGCTCCAACTCCATCTACAAGTTTGCTGACAACACGAGCATAATGGGTCAGATCTCGAACAACGACGAGTCAGATTACAGGAGGGAGATAGAGAGCCCAGTGGAGTGGTGTAATGACAACAATCTCTTCCTTAGTGCCAGCAAAACTAAAGAACTGGTCATTGACGTGAGAGGCAAAGTACTGTGCACACCCCTGTCTGCAACACCGGGGCTGAGTGGGGATGGTTGCCAGCTTCAATTTCCTAGGTGTGCACAGAACCAACAATCTGTCCTGGTCCACCCACGTCGACGCTACCACCAAGAAAGCATATACTTCCTCAGGAAACTAAGGAAATTCAGCAAGTCCACATTAACCCTTACCAACTTTTACAGGTGCACCATAGAAAGCATCCTATCTGGCTGCATCACAGCCTGGTATGGCAACTGCTTGGCCCAAGACCGCAAGAAACTTCAGAGTCGTGAATACCGCCCAGTCCATCACACGAACCTGCCTCCCATCCACTGACTCTATCTACACCTCCCGCTGTCTGGGGAAAGTGGGCAGCATAATCAAGGATCCCTCCCACACGGCTTACTCACTCTTCCAACTTCTTCCATCGGGCAGGAGATACAGAAGTCTGAGAACACGCAAGAACAGACTCAAAAACAGCTTCTTCCCCGCTGTTACCAGACTCCTAAACAACCCTCTTGTGGACTGATTCATTGAGGCAATGGGGGTGGGTGCTTTGAAAATAAAGTCACAATGTGTAGCCAGTAACCAGTATTCTGAAACTAACCCCGGTTGCCACTTACTGAACAGAGCGTGTTCTATCTTACGATGCGCTTATTCATTCTCGGAAGAAGCCACCGGTTTGAAACTCGATGGCAGAGGTTCACTCTCAAGTGGAAGGTAAGAGGACCTCAGGGGGTTTGAGAGAAATGTCTTTCTCAAATGTACAGCATATTTATTCCATTGCACCTGTCCGTCCGTATATGACACCCTGAGCACTTTTGCAGTTTGCCATTATTTCTTGCCTTGAAATGGTGGGAAGATTTGACACAACTTGTCTTTTTAAATAGCTTTCCACCACATCACTTCCAGGAGCTTTCCATGATGTCACTTCCTGAGGCTTTCCATCGTGTCACGTCCGCCAATGTCTCCTGGAATACGTCCAGCCAGAGTTGGCAACACTGCTCTTTGCTGCCAGATAAGTCAACCCTGAGTAATTTGAATCTCAACCCATCAGCAGTGGAACCTTACGTTTCTGTCAGTGAGCCCGGAGAGAAAGTGGGCATGTCCAACAGGAGCACCGCGAGGAATGCTCTCAATTATAGTCGCTTTCTGTTCTAGCCTTCCTCTTTGTAGTTGAACAGGAAGAGTAGAATCATGTACACTGAGTAAAATTGATACTTAGAGCTAAGTGGCAACGATCAGCATTCTGCAATTGTGATAAATCGCTGACTGTCAGTGACAGGAAACTTGCAATCAAGACTGATAAGTATACCAAATTGAAGAAGATGGAATACTGATTGGATGCAGGATGACCAAAATGACACTGAACATTAAAAGCCTACATTTAGATAAAGATCTTCACTTAAAAGAGATGGGCGCATTAAAATGTATAATGGGAATTCCGATGTGAAATCTGTGGTGGGACGAATTTTTTCGGGGAGGCTCTGCAGTCGGAAGAGAGAGTGAGACAGCCAGAAGAAGTGGTTTTATGAGTTACAATTGCAGAAAACAGACCCTAGTTAAGTCTGGAGTGGGTGGGATGGCCAGTAATAATGGGGCAGGAAATTCCTCTTCGACCTAAAACGGGCAGAAAGTGGACCACCCAAACCAAATTCATATTCGTGCCTCATTTAAATGTTGCCAGTGAGCTTCAGACACAAAATCGATTGCCCCTGTTGCAGATGAGTGGCCGTAGGGGAGGGCAGCACATCAGTTGGATCCTATACTGAGGCGTCTGTAGTCTACATCCACCCTAAGCAGTGGTCTTTAAGGACATTGTTTGGAAGCTAGCAACTTTGTCGAAATCTTTCTTTTCCCATCAAATTGCTCTCTTTAACGTGAAGCCAGCAGGGGCAGGGAGCACGTTATAGTTGTTGGTCGTTACTCATTTCCCTTTCCATTTTGCCTTCCCCACCCCAGCCAGAACCTCCTCTGCCAGCCTTAGGCCCTCAGCGGGTATTCCAGCTGGTCAATCATCCAACATTGCAGCAACCAGTGAGCAAACCCAGTACTATTACCCATCAAAGCCGGTATACAATGCACACTGCTTCTCCAAGCAGCCGCATTCGGAACGACAATCAAATGAAAACACTTTTGCTGACACTTTATTGAAACCTTGGTGTGTAAAGGCCGCACTCGGGCCTTTGTGTTGATTTAGAGAAAATGTATATTTCTTGGTATGATATCTGAAATGAGACATCTGGAGTGTGTTAGGCATCTGCTGGTCATGGGTACAAAAAACAAGGGCAGGATTTACTGGCCTCACCACGCCCAAACTGGTATCACGATAAGGCCACTGAATCTCATGATAGGCCTCGCCCGAGACTCACGACTATCGAGATGTCTTATGAGATTCAACCATTAGGCTCAGTTAAAGATGCTTGCATCTGATTTCTCGGTGCCTGGGACGTAACGGCCTCCCCAGCGAGGCCTCAGCCGGCACCGTTTAATACTGGTCCACACAAATGTGGATCAGGCGTAACGGCACCTCGGGAAGATGGGGGGGGGGGGGGGGGTGGTCTCCCCTGGGTGGTAGGGGACAGAGCAGGGTGGCATCCTGGTTCTCCCTCTGGCACACTGACATCTTGGCACTGGCAGCCTGGCACTATCAGGGTGCCAGAGGGAGGCAAAGGGGACCTTAAGGTGGGGGGAGGTGAGGCCTTATAATGGTTGGTGGTGTGAAGGGTGGGGATCTTGAAAGGAGGGGGGCAAAAAGGGAGGGGTTAGTAGGTCTGAAAAGGGGAGGACTCTCAGCGACCACATAGCGGGGTGTCCTCACTTGGGTTGGGTGCGGAGTAATGTTCATATGTGTGTGTGTGTCGGAGGGTGACAGTGATTGTGGGTGGGGGACACTCACGTTTGTTTAGAGATTTGGGGCACCCTTTCAAAATGGCAGCCAAATCTCTGAGGAGCCGATCTCGGCGGTGAGTTCAGAAAAGATTTCTCAGCGTGGGCTGGACTGGGGAGGAAAATGACCGGGGGTGGGGGGGGGGGGGGGGGGGGGGGGGGGGGGGAATTTATCAGCCGCATCCTGCCAGAACCAGGCCAAGATGTGGCCGAACAATCCCAGGATATGCCTCCCTGGGATTCCCGACGGCCGATACCCCTGGTGAGATCTGACCAGATCTCGTGATAGGCTGTGATCTGGACCCCACCCACAATGGGTGGGGCCCTGTCTTGCATGGCTAACAGTATTTAAGAACCCACTTAGTTGTGCTCGCGCCATTTGGAGGGGGTCGGGTGGTTGCACCGGACTGGATCTCACCCTAAATACCAGCAGAATAAATCCCGTCAAACAGGCCTAAAATTACACTGAGAGGAGATTTGACGGATGCATTCCGAGTTATGAGGTCTTGGCACAGTCGTTGGAAGAATCTGTTCCCATTAGTAGAAGAATCAAGGACCAGAGGACACAGGTTTTAAAATGTTTGGTGAAATAATCAAGGCGACATGAGGAAAGACTTGTTTTACGTGGTTACGATCTGGAATGCTCTGTCACAGAGGATGGTAGAGGCGGATTAAACCGTGGCTTTCAAATGGGAATTGCACAGGAGACGGGGGGTATATGATGAGCAGGGCAATCGCGTAAGAGCAGGGGTGTGGGTCGAGCTAACGTGCTCTTGCAGGCGGCTGGCAAGGACTTAATGGGCCAAGTGACCTCTTTCTGTGCTGCAGCCATTGTGTTCTTCAATCTGAAGAAGATGAACAGCGTAGCACTTGGGAGGTTGGAACAGTTGAAAGCCTTTTTGTTTTTCAACTTACTGTGGTTTGGATTTTCCTTTCAAAAGTAGCAGTAATTTCATGCTGAGTTCCTGGAACTGACTCAGTTCATAGTGTGAAATAATATATTGGAATAATTTGCCCTGGGGTACATTTAAATATCTATGTCTGCGACTAACGGTGACTGTAAATGATTTATCGTACAAATCAGAGTTTCGGGAAGTTAGTCTCTAGACCACGGACGCGATTCTCCGACCTCACGCCGGGAATAGCGGGCCACGCCGGTTTTTCACGCGACGCCGGTCCGACGCGCTCCCGCTATTCTCCCAAACAAGAAATATTTTTACATCGGTTTTCCTGCGGATAACCTCGTCAAACACCCCGATACGGCCAAACAGCCGGCTATCCGGCCCCCCGTTATTCTCCGGCCTGGATGGGCCGAAGTCCCGGCATCGTGACGCCAGGTTATGGCGCCGGCTATCAGACCTGCTTTTTAAAGTCGTCAGCCAGTCATGCTGGCTGCTGAAAGGAGCGAGGAGGTGAGCGGACCGCCGGAGTCTGGGCAGACCGGGGAAGGCAGCGAACAGGGGGGGGGAGAGGAGGGGGGAGGTGGAGGGAGAGGGAGAGTGGGAGGGAGAGAGAGAGGGAGAGTGGGAGGGAGAGGGAGAGAGAGGGAGGGAGGGGGGAGTGGGGGGAGGGAGAGAGGGAGGGAGAGGGAGAGAGGGAGGGAGAGAGAGAGGGAGAGTGGGAGGGAGAGGGAGAGAGAGGGAGGGAGGGGGGAGTGGGGGGAGGGAGAGAGGGAGGGAGAGGGAGAGAGGGAGGGAGAGGGAGAGAGAGGGAGGGAGAGGGAGAGAGGGAGGGAGAGGATGGGGAGAGGGGGGAGAGGGGGGAGGAAGAGGGAGAGGAGGGGAGAGGGAGGGAGAGGGAGAGAGAGGGAGAGGGAGGGAGAGGAGGGGGAGGGCGGGAGAGGGTGGGAGAGGGAGGGTGAGGAGGGGGGAGGGGGGAGAGGGAAGGGGGGGGGAGGGGGGAGGGGAGGGGGAGTG